>NW_027622159.1:10000-14022 GCF_034508935.2 Berghia stephanieae
CCCGCCGCACTATGAGTGACCTTGAGCATCCCTAACTCACTTTGCGGCGGCGCACTGCTGCTGACACCCGGGCTATTCTAGTTTTCCCTTGGGAAAGACCCTAAAGATTATTCTTCTTTAGGGTGGAATAAAAATGATTTTAAAAACACCTCTTCTCAATTTGGTCAGAAAATATAAGGTGATTCAATAAAAAATGAGTGACTTGAGAACGTGATCTATGCACATTATTATTCTACGGCACCATTTAAATATTTACGGAAGCTTAAATGTGCACACGTCAACTGTGCGCATAATATTATAGTATCTATTAGATAGGTGCTCATATTATTTTTAAAAATTATCGTGTCATCTCAATAGATTTAGACCCCCCCCCCCCCCCCCCCGTTTCCAGTTGGTCACGGACATGATATGTGGCATTCTGGCACCAACTCTCGCCTGCATCGGAAACGCCAGTTTCAAAGATGCTGTGGTCTCGTCTCAGTCCAAACATGCGTTGGTTTCACTTCTGCTTGAAAAGCCAACACTGGATCAGGACGATTCAACAACTACGTCCTGTAACGAACATTTCATAGATTGTGGAAAAGGTTGCTTGGAAAAGGATTCACCACCATATTATCGCCCCCAGGTCCAGTTCGCATTCTGACATCACAGCACCGAGATCACTGCCGTTCGAGTCCAAATCGATATCATTTAAGAAATTTTGTGACATTGGTTTTGCTGGATCTCAGTGCTGCATTCGACACCAGCGATCATCAATTCCTTTATCCCGTTTTGAGAACAATTTTGAGATAAACCGACAATACACTCAAATGGATCTCCTAGTGTATGAAGTGATGCACCCAATCAGCCCGATTCCAACTGGGAGAAGTGACATCGCCACATTTAATTCTGACTTGTGAAATTCCTAAGGGTTCTATACTTGGCCCCATTCCTGCACCCTTTACTCATTAATTTGATAACATGAGAATGTGGAGTCGAACATCATTTATACGCTGATGACACCCAGCTTAAGAAGTCTCCCCAAAAGATAGCACAACATTAGCCACCCCCCAAGAACGCTGTGCCAATGTCAAAACCTGGATGACGTCAAATAGGTTAAAACTTAATGTCTCTAAAACTAAAGTCCTAATATTAGGGACATAGTACCATCATCAAAGATAAAGAATTAATGTTAAATCTTTAGACATTGGAGATGCACACATACATTTCAATAATACTGACCCCATCAGAAAATTTAGGGTTTTTAATTTGATTCTGATGTTTCCATGTCGTCACAAAAGCCTGCCAATCAACTCATTTTTATCTTTCGAGAAGAAACATTGGCAAAATATGAAGATTGATCAATATCGATTCTACAAAAAAAAATAGTAAATTCATTTGTGATGAGTTGACTTGATTACTGTACTGCTAGGCTCTTGGCGCTTCAAGTTATATGACTGATAGAATGCAAAGCAGTTCAAAATAGGGCGACTGGATTGGTGACGCTCTCCAAGTCTACAGAGAATATCCGGCCCACCTTTAAGTCACTCGTTGGCGGTCAAAACTGCCACGATGAGGTATTCTGAAAAAAACAAAACAAAACAAACAACACATGTTAAAAATTTTGGCCAGAAATCTTGTCCTTCAAATATCGATCGATTAGAATGACGTCGATTTGAAGGAGGAAGTCCCTTTATAGTACTTTGTAGATTCTACGCGCTGTAGAAATTATTACATTATACTTTCAAGTGTGTCAGGCTTCTCAGGATTAAATACCTAGTGCGTAAACCCCCCCCCCCCCCCCCCCAAAAAAAAAAAAAAAACAAAAAAACAAACAAACAAACAAAAAACAATTAAATAAATAGATAAATACTCAATAAAATAAATAAATATATAAATAAATATAGTAAAAACCACAGAACAACTCCATAATAGGAATTTGCACTGACCCCGACGCAACAATAATTGGGGTCAAAGGCCAAAGGCGCCAGATTTATGACAAGACGGCTTCAACTCCCCGAGAAACCCAACACCGGTGACATAAGCCACAGGACATTCAGAATGACAAGGGGCAAATTACATTTCGCCCCACCACGACAGCAACAATCGATGGAAAATGTTATCCGATAACCTTTAGTCATCATCAACGACAACAGCTTTACTGCGGGATAGGGGTGTCGTCACAACCCATTTACTGTAAACCAACTGCCGCCTCAAAACGGTATTATGTTGATGTATGTGATTTAAATGCCAACAATTCATTGAATTTATAGTCAACAAAAAGTATATGAAATTATAGTTCTGTTTAGTTAATAGAAATAGTTTCTGAGATTCACTATATCTAAAATTTCACACAAAATGTGACTTGGATGGGACTAAGTTATATCTCTGTTTAATTGATGGGATTAAATAATAGAAAATAGTTTCTTAGATTTGATAAATCGAAAATTTCACACAAAATGTGACTTGGATTAAGTTATAGCTCTGTTTAATTGATGGGAAAAAATAATAGAAATTATAGTTCCTTAGATATACTAAATCGAAAATTTCACACAAAATGTGACTTGAATTAAGTTGGATTAAGTTTTCAGACCCCCCCCCCCTTGTCTATCCAACAGTGAATGGGTAACTGGGTCTCTTTGACCTGTCGGGAAGTGCTTTGAGATAAACTAGCGTCCTATCCAAAGGATAGCAAAACCGGTATAAACTGCTGCTTCAGGGGCCTATTAATGGCTCTGAAGAATCACTAAATGTGTCAACAATTCTCGCACTTGGCACGTTTTTACTTGTTAAAAAGTATCAAAGCTGCGACATATTAAAGTTTTAAGATAAGTTATGTAATACACATGTGTCCAAGCTAGTGCTTCCTATTGTTTTTTCTTTCTTTTTTTTTCTTTTAATTTTTTTTAAATTTTTAATATCGCGTGATAGTCTTGCCATATTCTTTTGAATCACTCTGTATTTTAAGTGCCTTACCCAAGGATCACAATTTTCAACAATCACTGTCAACCATCCAACCACTGACCACATGATTGTGATATCGCCTGACAGGCGTCATGCCTCGTCTATAATGTTAGGTGTTGCTGTTGGCTAGCCCCCCCCCCCCCCCCCCTGTAAAGCGCTTTGAGCACGTAAATTGGATATTTAAATTAAGTTATGCGACAGAGAGAGAGGAGAGAGAGAGAGAGAGAGAGGAGAGAGAGAGAGAGAGAGAGAGAGAGAGAGAGAGGAGAGAGAGAAAAGAGAGAGAGAGAGAGAGAGAGAGAGAGAGAGAGAGAGAGAGAGAGAGAGAGAGAGAGAGAGAGAGAGAGAGCAACACTTATCCATGTCGTAGGATAAGTCGTGACGCCTGTAAGGCGATATTACATTTTTCCTCTCGACATCGTCGACACTGTTATCAGCCAAGTACTCATTTTACACTTGAGTACGGTGAGAGAATATGAGTAAGAGTTTTTCCAATGACTCAGAGCAAGACTTTAAGCTTGGACCTATCGGTCCGAAGCCGAGTGTCATAAGACAAGACCACGTACGCTCACGTGACATATAAATAAGTCCACATTGTTATCAAAGAATTGATCAGACAAAGCCCCGTGTCCTATTTCGAGATTCAGGTCGAAGTGTTTCGCTGGAAATTATGAACATTAAAAGTCAAGCGACCTAAATACTTCACTCAGCTCAAAAGCACAATCTCTTTTCTCCAAGTTTGAATTTTTCAAATAATGTATGTTATATAAACATATTTGATATGGATAAAGTTTTTTTGTTCGGAGATTAAGCTTTTAAGAAAAGATAATAAATACGCTTATTTATATTGCTTATTTTCAGGATTTAATCCTGGCCAATACGCTTCATAATGCTCCATTTGTTCGTCAAACATACTGCAGATAATGCAATTTTTGCTTTTATGCATCTCTTTTGTCGTCTGAATCGAGGCCAGTGTTTCATGATTCGTCAATTATTTCCCAGCACGGCACACACAATTTTTATTACACAATGTATACAGTGGTAGCCATCGTCTCTACTTATACTGTTGTTCTTGTTCT
>NW_027622160.1:0-14007 GCF_034508935.2 Berghia stephanieae
GGGGAGAGAGAGAGAGGAGAGAGAGAGAGAGAGAGAGAGGGGGGAGAGGGAGGGGGGGGAGGAGGGGGGGGGGGGGGGGGGGGGGGGAGTCTAGACCAAGCCATTCATAGATCAATATTATGCTTTTTCTATTTAAAAAAAAACATCGTGTAAGCATTGTACTTTTATTTTAATTCAAAATCTACCAATTCCTGATATTTTTTTAAAATAAAATGTCCACTGGCACAGAGGAGGTTGACCATGCTTAGTATTGGGGGGGGGGGGGGGGGGGGGGGGGGGGGGGGGGGATCTCTCTCTCTCTCTCTCTCTCTCTCTCTCTCTCTCTCTCTCTCTCTCTCTCTCAATCACTTCCTCTTTCTCTCTAGTTCTCAATCTATATCTTTCTTCATCTTTCTCTCTTTAGAATTCTGATATAAACTTGCCAAAGAAATACAGAGAGCAACAAGGCAACCGTATAGAAGGGAAAAAAGTATAATTTATTCCAATGTCCACGTCTAAATCTAAGCTAATGGACTAACCTGTAACAACATGTACACACGACGTGTAACATTGCAGGGGATATCATTAATACATAGTCTGTGTGTGAGGCCAGTGACATTAATGCATTCCCCATGACCTAGCGTTGAGTGGCAAAATACATTTTCTCAATTTCGACCAGAATATTTAACTTCAAATGTTATCGATTGACTTAAATTGACTCCCAAATAAATAAAAAATAATAATTAAAATATATTTCACTTAAATTTCCAATTTGAGACTTTTTTATGACCGGTTGACGACCGCTTTTAATATCGATCGATACTGAAAGTTTTCGGCCAAAATGAGAGAGATATGTTTTGTCAGAGTAAGTCAGATTAGTTTCCACTTTCTCCAGCCATTGTCCTAGTTTTGGCCTGGGTCAGTCGTCGTAGTCGTCGTCGTCGTGGCTAAATGACCGTATGGCTCCAATATACAATCAAGATTATGTCCACCGTTCAGGGTGGCCACTTTGGCTTTTATTACGCGAAATATAGATAGTACGCGCTTGGCTAAGAAGCTCACAACATTGCCATCCGGAAGTATAACGGACCTACACACAAACGAGTGCGGTAAGGAATTTGCTGATTGGGTCGATCGTCATAACATAGTAGTGTGAGCACCATAGAAACTGCCTTTATCATCGCCCCTAATTGGTCACCGCCTTGACGCATGTGATATACAGTGGTGGGGGCAGAGCTAACCGGTTGACCGTCACTAGACCATCCCGGAAATCTCCAAATGGCGAGAGGGTCATGGTTGGGAGATCAATGGCCCGATGGAACGAGAGCGATCGGCACCTCCTGGAAGGAGGCGTACGAGGCTTAAGTGTGGGTACTTGGCAAAACTTAGTAGTGTAGGTAGGAGATGAACGAGACCAAGATGTGAGAACTTGGCACCGCCTTTGAGAGTGCGTGGGAGGTGCCCGTGATCGGACCAATGGTGCAGCCGGAGTGGGAACCGAGACTCCTAGCAGGTAGGAGAAAACTCCTGGCAGGTAGGAGTAATTGGACTCAGATGACCCCCGCCGCAAAAAACGCGCAGAGCTTCAACCGCTGACGTGGTTGGGAAGGCTTTGGCCGTTGCATCCTGCCTGGTCGCCGGTGCAGGCACAGGCTGGGCTCTGCATCCAGGTCCGCAGAAGACCGCGTATTGGCACTCGGTGTTGTGCTATTTGAGACTAAAGCCGAATATTTTCCCACTAGCGGAGATCCGATGTTAGGTTTTGTGGACTATATGGACAAACCCGGGATAATAAGGGTGTGGGTATGGGAGCCAATAACTGCTGCTGCTGCTGCCTTTATCCTAGATCACAGTTATCTGTTTGGAATTATAAATTATTGGCTGTACACTGATTTTGGTTGACAAAATTTAAAGAGTAAATCAAATGTAAGACTTAGGAGTATTGACGCCATGATTTACATAGTTAATTACGACTGTAGGGTGAAAATGGCGGTGTCATTGCCTTAGTTGAAAATAAATGGTTGAGCTAAAATTATTGTAATTTTTCTAATGCATTAGCATACATTTTTACTTCTTTTTGTTTTCGGTATTTCTTGCAAAATCTTCCTGGCAACATTGGTACCATTGGCAGCTCAATAGAGGTGTACTGTTACATGCAAACACACAGACAAAGAGACATATTATACAAAGTGTACTAGTTACATAGGTATTGGATAATCGATAAAGTCCCATGGGTCGTGCGTGTGTGTGTGTGTGTGTATTTTGTGTGTGTGTGTGTATGTATGTAAACCATATTATTGATGACAAAATCCAATGGTAAGTAAACCTACCAATACTACCACTATATGAAATTTAGTGGAGACATACATCTATACACAATAAACCTGTAAACGTAGGACGTGACATGACGCATGTAAGCAATGTTTTCGACAGCTGGATACTCACAATTGCACCCGAATAGTATGGTGAGAGAAAAGTGAAAAAAAGAACCTTTCTCGAGGGCCAAACAATGCGGGACTCGAACCTAGGACATAGAGTTAAAAAGGCGAGTCATATCACATACCACAAAGCTGTTTGAATTTTTTTTTTAATGTATCAGAATTTCAAGACAAAGTTGTATCGATCAGCAATGAACAATTATTACGCCCTACTCGTGACCTAGAAATTTTTTCCATTTATTATTCTCTTTCGGTTCCCCCCCCCCCCCCCCGGTCGATCGAAAATATCTAGCCTAAGACTTCCCTTTGTAGTGTAGGTGCGGCTGATTTGATTTTTGAAATTCTGCTCTCGTCCCCCCCCCCCTCTCTCTCTCTCTCTCTCTCTCTCTCTCTCTCTCTCTCTCTCTCTCTCTCTCACTCTCTCTCTCTCTCTCTCTTCTTCTCTCTCTCTCTCTCTCTCTCTCTCTCTCTCTCTCTCTCTCTCTCTCTCTCTCTCTCTCCTCCCTTCCCAATCTTTTCCACTCGACACCTGTTCACAAGAACTTGAAATGAAATTTTGAGGAAGCCTTTTCAAATAAGATGGAGCTGCAACCTCTCTGGCTTCATCAATTGTGTGCGAGACTGGATTTTAAATGAGGCTTCTTTTTCTTTCTTGTTTTTTTTTTGTTTGTTTTTTGTTTGTTTGTTTTTTTGTGTTGTTTTTTTTTTTTTTTTTTTTTTTGGGGGGGGGGGGGGGGGGGGGGACATTTCACGTGAAATGTGATTAAAAGATACGAATAATACAATTCAAATTAATAAATAAATAAATGTTAATAATTATCAAAAATAAATAAATAAATAAATAAATAAAAAACAAAAGCAACGAAACAAGAAGCTGCAGGAAATAAGAAAAAGGACCATTGAATTAAAAAACATTGGAACTGGATCAAAAAGTAGAAACTGTAGACAAAGCAGGCAATGACCAAGCAATGTTTAAAGCCGTAAAACTATTAAATCAGAAGGGCTTTCGAAAACCAAAAAGTACAGACGAGAGTCATGAAAGTATAATATTATAATCGACCCACATGAGATGTCAACGGTTCTTTCAAGTCATTGCAAGACGAACTTCAGAAACGAAGACGTGGAGCCAATACACGCTTTTAGTGGATCTCCCCGCCTATAGACGAAAATATCTGTCGGCAGCCGTATGACACGCGGATGGCTTAGAAACAACAAACTGAAAAGAAAAACAAAAATAAAGCTATACAAGAGCCTTGTGCGGCTATGTGGTCTAGTGGTATGACACTCGCTTTCGGATCGGAAGGTCGTGGGTTCGAGCTTCGCGTTCGGCGCATAGTTGAGTCCTTGGAGAAGGCTCTTTACTCACATTCCCTCACCGTACTCAGGTGTAAAACGAGTACCTGGCCGTTAACAGCATTGTCTTTGTCCAAACAAAAATTTGTAATATCGCCTAACAGGCGTCATGTCCCGTTCTAAATGTTACGTGTTGCTGATGGCCAGGGACCCCTTGTAAAGCGCTTTGAGCACGTTTAGTGGATATTGCTCTATATAAAAGCTCAAGTTTTTTGTTGTTTTGTTAAATCAGTACTTAATTACAACTGTGGAACATGGGCACTGACAAAAAGCGAAAAATATAAACTAGATGCATGCCATTGGAAACAGCTCAGGAGAATTCTAAATCATATATCCACTTCCCAACCAAAATAAGTAACAAATCGCTGTGCATAAAATGGGAAGGAACACCGATTCAAATTTTGGAAACAAGATGGAGACTATTAATGGACATACTTTAAGGAGAGACATTTTCCAGCTATAAGTCAATGGCGTTATTCTTTCCACCAAGCGGACATAGCAAACACAAATGAAGACCCACAAAAAGCATATACACTACGATAAATAAAGACATCAAGCGCCTCGATGACATATAATAACTTAGACGCGAAAAGGATTTAGAATACCTGTGATCCATCATCAGTGGAAAGAACTCACTCAACAAATCAGAGAAGTTGCCAAAGCGTCCCGGTCCGAAGATTAGAAAGCGATCGGCAATAAGTGAAGTAAGGGAAAAATATGAAAATTAAAATAAACAAATACCCCCCCCCCCCCCCCCCCCCCCCCCAGTCCCATCCTTCAACAAAAATACAAAAGCACATTAACATGATATATCCGTCTGGCTATCAGATGGTAAGAGGGTCAATCTTTGACCAAAAGAGTGTTGTTTTTTGTTTTGTTTTTGTTTTTTTTTTAAAAACAGTTTTGTTGTTGGGGGGGGGGGGGGGGGGGGGGTTCGGGGGTTGACTTTTTTTTCTGTATATTTCAAATTCTGAGTATTCTTGAGAACTTCTCACATCTTTATCTATATGGTTGATGGAGTTCTTGGTAAAATAATTAATTCTCTAATCTCTCTAACCATCATTTCATAATCTCTCTTGCAGAAAGAGGCCGGGATAGGGAGGGAGGAAGAGGGGGTTTCCTCGTTTCTTCATAGGTTTTTCGTAACCCGCTTCAATTCTCATAAGATCGAATTATGGATACATATCAAAATCATCAACACAGATTTCAAAATGGTCTCGGATGTTTCAGATAAAAATTATGAAAGAAGAGAGGCACTTAGATGACAAGAATTCTAAGAAGGAGCAATGAAATTTTTAACACGTGACATTTTGAGCATTAAAGATCAGAATATGACATTGAGTGTGATACTCAGATCTATAAAATGTGACATTTGAAGCACTAAAGTTCTACATAAGTGACCTTTTGAGTACTTTAACGATATTAGAGCGAATGAAAACGTTTAAATGGTTAGGGCATTACATACACATCTAATGTGATATTCCGCACTGGTCACTGGAAAGGAGGACTTGGAGCATTAATACAATACGCATTTTTAAAATGTGGAATCTGGAGCATTAATTTTGATAAAACACTTTTTAAGTATGACATTTTAAGCATTAGTTAGTTGGTTAGATTTGGGCTCTTAAAAAAATATTTTGCTTTGTTTTCCTGGTTCGTATGGTTGTTTTTTTTTTTTTTTTTTTTTTTTTTTTTTTTTTTTTTTTTTTTTTTGTCTTTTTTTTTTTTTTTGTTTAGAAGGGGGGGGGGGGGGGGTTCTTTTGAGGGTATTTTTCCTTCTTCCCCCAACCACACCCATTAAAATGATAATTCGACACTAAATTTCATATTGAAATTCTAAGGATGTGACATTTGTGGTACACAATAGAAAATTAAGAACATTGATTTAGATCGATGATCGCCACCGCCACCACCACCACACCCCCCCCCCCCCCCCTAACCCCTACCCCGTTCTCCACTCAGCAAGTGGTCATCTTACGCAATAGTCTAAAGAGGTCTATAGAGACCAAATGCCAGGCTGATAATGGATGTTATGACCATTAGGGTCATTGGAGTTGCGGTTACCCGAGCACAATGATGTATGCTTAAAATTCCATATATATATATCATACATAATATATCATAATACACTATCATATGAGATGCCATTAGGCAACACCTAGTAGTCTGGGTTAGGCAATGGGCGACCATTGGTGGTCATCAGCGGCCACAATATTCTATCATATCAAGACAAAACAGTTTTATTGGTTTAAAGAAAAACAATCAATTTGGCCAAAATTTTCGTGTTTTTTTTTAAAATTCAAATTTCAATCGGATTAAATTACCTACTACTTATCAACAATTATTAAACCTGAGATTTCAAGCACAGAAAAGTCTGATTTGAGACTTTGACGAATTAGGGGGTCACCTGAATCAATATGCTATTGAAAGTTCAAAAAGTTGTTTTTTTTTTTCTGGCCAAAATGACCCCCCACCCCCGAAAAAAAAGTATTATGTCAGTGTGTGTCATTTATTCCTGGTCTGTGTCAGTGACCCTTAGAGTAGAGAAAAAAATGACCATTATGGCCATTATGCCGGGACCGAGAGGGGAAGGAGGTGGACATTGATAGATATAGGAAAAGAGTGAAGGGGAGGGGGTGGTGATAGAGAAATATAAAACTGAGAACAAAAGGAGGGGTTAAGGCACTTATAGATTTCATGGAGAAAGAGAGAACATATAAAGGGTGGACAGCAGACTCAAAGATAGATAGATAGATAGATAGATAGATGGATGGATGGATGGATGGATGGATGGATGAATGAATGGATGGATAGATAGATAGACAGACAGACAGACAGACAGTCAGACAGACAGACAGACAGACAGTCAGACAGACAGACAGACAGACAGACAGACAGACAGACAGATAGATAGATAGATAGATAGATAGATAGATAGATAGATAGATAGATAGATAGATAGATAGATAGATAGATAGGTAGATAGGGGGCGGCGTCCTACTTTATTATAACATACATGAGTGTTGACACCAGTTACGTAAGAGACCATAAGAATAAGAGGTCCGTCCAATCATTTTCTCAACAGGCAGCCAATGCAGGTCATGAAGCAGAGGTCTGGCAGGATCGCACCTACGAATACTAGTCTGGCAGCGCTGTTTTGGACAATCTGAAGACGTCTCAGATTATATTGCGAAAGGCCAAACAACAGACCATTACAATAATCCAATTTCGATAGTACGAGGACACAACCAGGTGTTTGGTCACATCCTCTGCAGATATGAACCGTCTAATGGAAGCAATCTTTTTTAGTTGGAAAAAGAGAGATCTAACCAAATTATTAACCTGATGCTCCATCGACAGTCCAAAGTCAAAGAATGTGCCAAGGTTTTTCACCTTGTCAACAATGTGAATAGAGGCATCCCAAGCTTCAAAACTGTTTCACTTTTCCACTTCCTGTTCCCAACATACAGCACCCCTGTCTTATCATCATTCAGTTTCAGTTTTGTTCTCATTCATCCATTTCTTAACACTTTGGATACAATTCTTACTATCGGCTGAGACTTCTTGTAAATTTCTAGTAGTAGTAGTAGTAGTAGTAGTAGTAGTAGTAGTAGTAGTAGTAGTAGTAGTAGTAGTAGTAGTAGTAGTAGTAGTAGTAGTAGTAGTAGTAGTAGTAGTAGTAGTAGTAGTAGTAGTAGTAGTAGTAGTAGTAGTAGTAGTAGTTAGTAGTAGTAGTAGTAGTAGAAGTAGTAGTAGTAGTAGTAGTAGTAGTAGTAGTAGTAGTAGTAGTAATAGCAGTGGTGGTGGTGGTGGTGGTAAGGATGATGATATGGTGGTGGTTGTAGTTGCCTTAGTGGTAGGGATGATGTTGTGCTGGTGGTTGTAGTATTAGTAGTGATGATAGGGATGATGAAGTGGTGGTGGTTGTTGTAGCAGTGGTGATAGGAATGATGATGTTGTGGCTGTTGTTGTGGTGGTGGTAAAGATGATGTTGTGGTGGCGGTTGTAGAAGTAGTGGTGGTGGTGGTGGTGGTGGTAGGGTTGGTGATGTGGTGGTGGTTGTAGCAGTAGTGGTGATAGGAATGATGATATGGTGGTTGTTGTAGTGGCTAAGGTAGGGATGATGATGTGATGGTGGTGGTGGTTGTAGTAGTGGTGGTAGTGGAAATGATGATGTGGTGGTGGTTTTAAGTGGTGGTAAGGATGTTGTTGTAGTGGTTGTGGTGATTGTTTTTCAGTCATAATAAAAAATTGAAAAAGGAGGAAACGTGATGGGGATGGCCGGAGATAAACCACCATTTTACGCTGAACCAATTGAAGTGTTCACGTCATCAATGATTTCTGACATTCACTGGCAAGTATTTTGTGAGTCGTCGACAGCTGTATGCGATGCCTGGGTAATGTATTTAGGTCACATTTCCAAACAGATCCATTGGACAAAATGTTCGTATGCAATAAACAAAGGCCCTTTTCTTTTTAAAAAAATGTTACTTTGAATAAGGCATCAGTGAATCACAATATGTTGTTTTAGGCCAATATCATGCACGGGATAAATGACTAAAATGTACTGTCTATCCCTATTAGTCGACAGATTACTAAGATACTTGAGAGGTCAAGGTCATCGACATGTGCGTTTTATTGTCATATCATCATCATCATCATCATCATCAGCAGCAGCAGCAGTAGTAGTAGTAGTAGTAGTAGTAGTAGTAGTAGTAGTAGTAGTAGCAGCAGCAGCAGCAGCAGCAGCAGCAGCAGCAGCAGCAGTAGTAGTAGTAGTAGTAGTAGTAGTAGTAGTAGTACCACCACCACACCACCATCATTATCACATGCGCCTATCATCACTATCAAAACTTGAATTTAATCGGCCCAGTTACATGTATGTCACGGTGGTAAGGCATGTCATCTACAAGATCAGACAACACGGACTCTGGCAAAACACCTTTTTACAACCCCCCCCCCCCCCCCCCCCGAAATTAATTAAATCTAGCTTTATGTATTGCCTCATTGGGAAAAACCCCAGCTCGTGACGGTTTTATACCATAAAATTCCGTATAAGATTCCGTAATGGACAGTTTTTGGTAAATTGACTTATGACTTTACGAAACATTTCAACATTGCATCTTGTAACTCTTGTGGAGATGGAGGGGGGGGGGGGGGGGCGGTGCCATTTGCTAATATCGTAAACTTTTGGGGTTTTATTTTAATGTAGGAGAACACAAAAAAAAAAAAACAAAAAAAAAAAAAAAAAAACAAGAAACGCAAAAAGCTAAATTAAAGGAAAACAAAAACAGAGCAAACAAATAACAAAACAAAAGAAGAAAAATTAAGGTTAAATATAAAGCATGTTGGACATAACCTAACGAAGGTCTTGTGATTCTTTCGTTTGGTCCCATTCCGAAATTTGACGAGTTAGAGTTGAAGTACTCCTAATGATTTTTACCAGTAAAACAGTTTTTTTTTAATTAAAAAAAACTAAAACAAAACAAAATCAATCAATAAGTGAATATATAAATAAATAATAAATAATAAATAATAAATAAATAAATAAATATATAAATAAATAAATTAATTAATTAATTAATTGATTAATAAAATAAATAAATAAATAAATGAATAAATGAATAAATGAATAAATGAATAAAACTAATTTAGACGTACTGGGTTCTCTGTAACAGCGAGCGGTGAGCTTGATATTAGACATTATATTCTGAAAATGAGTTAAATATGATTTTATCCGATCAGATTCAAACAATTCTGCCATGCATTGATTTCTCTGAAGTTTGAGACTTTCTTACAAAGATAAGAGGCTGTCTTAATCAATCTTCTAATGATGCTATGCGCTTAGTGAAAAAACTCATAATATCCACAAACCAGATATAGATAGAATGCGCTTGGCCAAGGAGTTCACAACATTGCCATCCGGAAGTATAACGGACCAACACACAAACTCTGTGTAACCATCTACTTTTATAGTCTTGTTAATACAGTTTAGTGAGAACAACTCACAAACGCGGATGGCAAAAACAATAACAGAGGCCTGAGTGACGTCATCTGCATACTATCTATAACGTACCAGCACACAAAACGATGTGTAACCTGAAACATTTTTAGATAGAACGACATTGACGTCACTCAGGTCTTTGTTATTGTTTTCAGCCAGCCACTTTCATGAGTAATTCTCACTAAATTGTATTTATTAGACTATAAACTTTTAAGGATACACATCGTTTTGTGTTTTAATGCGTTATATCCAGTTGGCGGATGTTGTGAGTTTTTAAAATCTGATAAACGCATAGCATCAATGAAGTTTTAGGTTTTAAGACTTTTTGACATGTTAAAAGTACAGTGCAATTATCACATGGTAGTCGCTGTTGACCTGGTGACCATCTCGCCTTTGTCTCACTAACATGTATATTTATGGTGTGTGTGTGTGTGTGTGTGTGTGTGTGTGTGTGTGTGTGTGTTTATAATATGTATGTGTGTGCAGTGTGTGTAGGTACTTCACGTTATCGTCACGAGACGACACTTGACCAGTCTAGGGACAGAGAATACAAGGTTAAGGACGAACTTTGTCCACATTCATTTTGTATAATATTTCAATCAAGAGAAACCGATGAAAGAAAGCAAAGGAGTATCTACTTCTATGGCGAATGTTACGAAAACGACCATTTGACAGAGCCTCTTATAATATGGTTGTTATAAGTGCCGCGTGTGGTTTAAAAACAATATCTACTTTCTGATTATTAAAACAGTGAACCAAAATGCGGAATTTCAATTTTACCGCTTAAAAAAATTTAACAAATTCCCTTTATTCTTCCCAATGATGTTAATTTGTCTTTAGGGTCTATTCCAGGAGAAGACTGGGATAACCCAGGCGTCAGCCGAAGTGCAGCACCGTAAACTGAGCTAGGGTGAGATGACTTGCTCAAGGCCGCACAGCGCAGCGGGTATTTGAACTCGGTACCTTTCGGGTACGAAACGAAGACCATACCGCTGAGCCACGCTTCCCCATTGATTGATCCACTAAAATAAAAGGAAATTAGAGGTGGGGGGAGGTACGTTATGATTACGTTCAGTCATTCACCCAAAGTATAGTTTAAAATGACCCGAAGGCACAATCCAGGTTAAGATGCCACGTCTACAGATCGATGATAACATTTCATATACTAATCCTTAGTCGATACACATACAAATCATTAATCCTTAGGCCTTCTCCAGGCCAGCTCGTGTAAAACCGGCTTGATCACTTCCTTGTTGGAATAAAAAAAAAATATATTAAAAAAACGACTGAAAAACAACAACAGCAGCAACATATCAGTGACAACAACGATGACGACGACGACGACGATGAAGATGATGATGATGATGATGATGATGATGATGATGATGATGATGACGGTGGTGGTGGTGGTGGTGGTGGTGGTGGTGGTGGTGGTGGTGGTGGTGGTGGTGGTTATAGGAAAAACACCTCGACTTCAACCGATCCCTTGCTCGTGAGGCGAGTGCTCTTACAGCTTGACTTCCAACAAAAAAAAAAAAAAAAAAAAAGAGGAGATAAGAATGCAGTTCTTGAGAACCAAAACGGAAGGGGACGTGAAGAAATCCAGAAAAAAAAATGTTTCTTTCCATTTTCTCTTAACATTAAATCTATTTACGAGTTCACAAAAGCCGCCCCCCCCCCCCCCCCCCCCCCCCCCCCCCCCCCCCCCCCACCCCAACTTCCATCCCGCGGGTCCAGAATGCATGAGCTGTCAATTGATAAGACTTGTTGAAAAGTAGGATAATGAAGTTACGTTCTGTGTAGAGAAAAAAAACAACCCATGCCGCCATCCACTGGAATTGTTTTTAAAAACAGACAAATAAAACCGCTTTTTTTTTTTAAATTTAAAACATAAAACTTCGAATAACGATTAATTGAAATGCTCTCACTCCCTGCTATCAAACTTCTTCGCAGTGGCATTACAGACCTCTTTCAATCTCGGGTTTTAAGAAAATTGAAGCGAAACTTTTCTGGGCAAAGTGTATAAAGGACTTGTTGTCACTTGATGTCGGTTTAATGAATTGCGTTGCGGTATAATTTCAATCTTTAATTATAAAACAAGTGGGTCAATGTGTGTGAGAGAGAGAGAGAGAGAGAGAGAGAGAGAGAGAGAGAGAGAGAGAGAGAGAGAGAGAGAAAGAGAGAGAGAGAGAGAGTAGCATGACACAACTTGAAATTAATTCAATCCGTCCCGATGATATAGTCTGTCAGATTAATTGTCACCCCACAAAGGAAGAATAGAAAGATTAATTTTTTTTAAATCGTGACGTTGTAAGTACTTGAAGGGCTATAAACTGTCGTGCTGTGACAAATCACCTTTTATCATTTGGTCAAATTTTTGGTTTTGGTTTTAATAGGTATTTTAAATATTGATGAAATTGTTAAGATTATACTCAACTTGTCAAAGATTCTTTAAATCTAAGCGTCGTTTGATTGTTTTTAAGGGTTTTACGGCACTTGCAACACATTAAGGTCATATCAGCGCCAGTAAAAAGGAGGAAAATGGGATAGTAAAAAGTTCTAGAATTACAATTAAAACACCCAAGAAAAAGGAAGACAAAGGGGAATTGGTTCAAAAAAGAAACAGATGTAAATTCCAAAAGCACACCATCAAAGTACTTAGTTTGACATCACCTAAAAGTCTCATCCAGACACAAGCACAGGTCCCCACTAAGAGGAACACACTCAAATGTTTACAAATCATATATAATATGTATACAAAACATAATACAGCGCATAACAGAGAGATGATTTACAAGGGAAAAAAATATCATCTCCCAAAACTAACCATACATTTGAATGTTTCCCTCTCAGCCAGGGTATCCGGCCAGGGTCCGGACAAAACCAAGTAATCTCATTCTAAGACAAGACAGAAAGCAAGTTGGAAAACAGATACATGGGGATAGAAGACACAGTAAGTACCTCCCTGCCCACTATGGGAGTAGGAACCCCACCCAGTAAGACAAAGGGGAATTGGTTCAAATAAGAAACAAGTGTAGATTCCAAGAGCACACTATCAAAGTACTTAGTTTGAGATCACTAAAAGTCTCATCCAGACCCACGCACAGGACCCCACTAGGAGGAATACACACAAATGTTTTACAAATCGCATATAATATAAAGAAAACATAATACAATGCATAACAGAGAGATGATTTACAAGGAAAAAATATCATCTCCCAAAACTAACTATACATTTGACTGTTTCCCTCTCAGCTAGAGTATCCGGCCAGGGCCAGGACAAAACCAAGTAATCTCATTCCAAGACAAAGACAGAGAGTGAGTTGGAAGACAGATATAAGGGGATAGAAGACACCGTAAGTGCCTCCATGCCCACTATGAGAGACCAGGAACCCACCCATGATCGCATCCTGGAAATCTAAGCGTTGGAAGAAGCTTTAAAGTAGCCACAAGAAATAAAGTGAGTAGGAAAGTGCCAGAAGACAATTAATAGAGAATAAAAATAAAGAAGCCACGAGTTTAAGACTATCGATTTGTAAGAAAAGGGTCGTCTCAATTCAGCGATATTTGAAGTTTAAAAAAGACACAAAACTAACCAAATACAAAAGGTGTTATGTCAGAGAAATGCAGATTGTTAATATTGTTATAAAGGCAGACAATGTGAAAATTCATTCCATTAATTTGATTGCATTCCTTACAGATCTTCTTAAGGCTGGCAGAAAGTCAAAAAATTACGAGTTGTATGGAACAGGAAGATGTAATCAAATAGACAAGCAGTTCATGCATGACGTAATTAAAGTTCATGTTATCACAGTAAAACAGAGAGAGAAAGAAAGAGAGAGAGAAAGAAAGAGAGAGAGAGAGAGAGAGAGAGAGAGAGAGAGAAGAGAGAGAGAGAGAAAGAGAGAGAAAAGAGAGAGAGAGAGAGAGAGAGAGAGAGAGAGAGAGAGAGAGAGAGAGAATTTTTCCTTTGACATTAAATGGCAATAGCGCTGAACTTTAAGACGGATTGAAAAACGGTTTTGACAACAGTGACGAGGAAATATATGTTGAATGAAACAACGTTTGACGTAATTGTCAAGCGCGGGTCCTTACAAGACACCAAGAGTCATGAACCAAGGACCTTATTCTTTCTACACTACAGAGAAAGGCGTTGCAAGCTGTCTCATTGGAAATGGCGCCACATTGAGATTTAAATTTATACCAAATTTAGGCCCACATCTATAACATCAA
>NW_027622161.1:0-14017 GCF_034508935.2 Berghia stephanieae
CCCTAGGACCCTGGAATGTTTTGAATAAAGAAATATAACATTGGGTTTAATGCATACACTTTTTTTAGACAGTTGGGTTGAATTACATTATTTATTTTTTTTCCCTTTCTAAGACCCCGGCCACTGTGCGCCATTGACCTGTAGAACAGATTTTTTTTCTCTGGCTGCACACAGTGGGGCCAATGGTGCTGAAATTAGTAATAAGAAAAAAAAAATCATTTCCTAATTTAAAAATGTAAACATTCATAATTGATATGTCAAATATAATCTAGGGCAATTTTGTTTTTTTTTTGTTTTTAAGGGTTTTTACGGGGCTTCAACTTAAATTAAAGGGGCATTCACGCCATAAAAAAAAAAGAAAATGGGGAAAAGTAAAAAGTTATAGAATTACAAATTAAAGGGACTGAGAATTAGGACAAAGGGAAATTGGTTTTAATAAGGGGAATAAAGAGATTCCAAGAGCACACTACATGTACTTAGTTTGGGGATCACCAAAAAAACTCATCCGACACAAGCACAGCCCCACTAAGAGGAACACACTCAAATTTTAAAAATCAATAGAATTGAATAAAAAAAAAAAAAAACAAAATGCATTTAACCCAGGATATTTACAAGGAAAAAAAAAATCATCTCCCCCAAAAATAACTATACTTTGACTGTTTTTTACTCCCTGCCAGGGCAGGGGGGCAAAAAAAAGTAAACTCATTTTCCCAAAACAAAAAACCCGAAAAACCCCTTTGGAAAAAAAACAAAAGGGGGGAAAAAAACGCATAAAAATAGGGGGCCTCCCCCCACATTTATGGGATTTTTTAAAAAAAAGGGAGGTTCCAAGACCTTATTTTTTTAAAATTTTTTTTTTTAGAAATTAAAAAAAATTTAAAAAAATTTTTCAGTCTTATGGGGCATAAAAAAAAACAAAAAACCCCTGGTTTTTTTTTTTGCAGACAGGGGATGGGGCCAAAGGGGGCGTGGGGCAGTCACTAATTTGTCCTCGGGCAGGGGGGGGCGACATCCCGGGCCCCCCGTACGTTCTTCCGGTTTCCGAATCAACAAATTTATACAGACACCTGGGGTGGAGAGAAAAAAAGATATTTTAAAAAAAATTTTTCAATCAACATCCCCTTTTTTGTTTTTTTTTTTTTTTTTGGGGGTTTAGTAAATTTCTTTTATGTCTTTTAACGGGTTTTTTTTTTGGTTTTTTGGCGGGAAAACGGTTTTTTTTTTTAAAACCCCAAACGTTCGTGCTTGGGGAAAATTTGTTTTTTTTTTTTTTGAAGCTGTTATATTCATTTTTTTTTATTACTTTTTTTCAGTTTCAAAAAACTTTTCTAGCACCTTAGTAAAAAATTTGACTAAAAATTTGGGTAGCACGTTTTCTCAGCAGACAGTCTTTGCTTTTATACCCAAAAGGTCCAAATTCGTACCCGCCTCGTTTTTTTTTTTTGTTTCCTTGAAAACCACCTCCCCACTCGCTTTGCGGGGCTGCCCTGCGGCTGACGCCTGGGGTTTTTTCCCCTCTTTCCTGGGGGGACCCCCCAAAGACAAATTTCCCCCTTGAGTGAAAAAAGGGAAATTTTTATTTTATTTATTTTATTTTTTTATTTAAACCCCCGGCTCTCTCCACTGCAAGATCTAGCTCTGTCCACCTCCCTCGAAACAGGGCTGCATCAAACAAAATTTAACAAAATTTTTCACTTAATGACGGGGATTGCTGAGTATAAGAAAGAAAAAAAAAAAAAATATTATTCTTTTTGGAAAAAATTGGGTTTTTTTTAAAAAAGAAAAAAAAAATTTTTTTAAAATAAAAAAAAAAAAAATGAAAAAAAAAAAGAAATATGGTAAAATTGGGCCGTTTTTTTTGTTATTAATGCTATATTTTTATTTTTTTTGGTTTCTTTACTTTTTTATTGTCACTTTCGTTTTTTTTGCCATCAAAATTTTATGATTTTTCAGCGAGAGCCTAAAGTAAATAAACTTAAAAACCTTTTAAAATTTCAGTCACGTTTTTTTTTAAAAAAAAAGGGGGAAATTTTGTTTTAAGCGTTTTTTTAAACCAAAATTTTGGAAAGAAAAAAAAAAAAAGGCCCAAAAATTTGTTTTTTTTTAAATTTTTTTCTCCCGAAAAAAAACGTGATGTAAATTGTAATGGCTTATAGATTTTCCTAAATTTCAACAAAAAAAAAAAAATTGAACAGTGATGGAAAACTATAAAAAAAAAAAAACCCCAAATTTTTTGGAAAATCATTCTTTTTTTGACTACTTCATTCATGTCTAGTTTTTAGACTATTTTTTTATTTTTTTTACGGGGGGATAAAAAAAAAAAAAACAACAACCTGTACCTGGTTGTAAAAAAACAATTTTCAAATTCCAAAATTAAAGCCCAATTTAATGTACAAAAAAAAAAAAATTTTTCGTTGGTAATGTTTTTTTATTCATTGTTTTTGTTTTTAAAGGGGGAAAAAACCAAAAAATTCATTTTATCTGTTTTCGTAATAAATCGAAGCTTTCATTTCAATTTTTACATTGATTTTTATTTTCTTCAGCTTCGAGCAGCAAACATTTTTTTATGTACACTGGTTTTTTTGGCAGGAGGGAAAAAAAAAAAAAACTTGCCCTTTTATAACGACCCAAAAAACCTTTTTTCTATCTGGTAAAAGCAAATCTTCTTGCCGCCCTCTGCAGGACACTTATCCCTGAGTGCATAATGAAAATTTTTAAAAATTTTTAATTTTTCCTGAAAAAAGAAATTGAAAAAAATAAAAAATCATTTTATTTTAGCGATCCCAGGAAAAAAAAACCTTTAACAGTGTTTTATTTAAGAACCAGTATATGTATTTATTAACATTTGCAATAAAGTGTTTTTAAAAACAACGGCAGAGCCCCTCATCAATAAAAAAAACAATTTTCTCTAATGATGACAAAGAAACTTAGCAAAAATATTGAAACCACCTTCTCAGTTTATTCAAAAATAAATATTGGAAAAAAAATTCCTGGGTTTATTCATTAAGATTAAGAAAATAAACTCGAATTCTGCATGAAAAAGGGGTTTTTTGACAAACTTGTAAACTTTTTGGGGGCTGAACAGCCAAGGTTTCATTTGTACAAAAAAAAGTAATCTAAGCGGGGGCAAATTTACAAAAATGGATACAAAGGTTCAAGATTCGAAGGAGGAGGGGGAGGAAAAAAAGAAGAAAAGAAAAGAAGAAAAAGAAGAAGAAGGAAAAGAAAAAAAAGAAGAAGAAAAAAGAAGAAAAAGAAGAAGAAAAAAGAAGAAAAGAAAAAAAAGAGAAAAAAAGAAAAGAAGGGAAGAAAAGAAGAAAAAGAAAAGAAAAGAAAAAAGAAGAAAAAAAAAAAAAGAAAAAGAAGAAGAAGAAAAAAAAAGAAAAGAAAGGAAAAAAGAAAAGAGAAAAAAAAGAAAAAGGAAAAGAAGAAAAGAAGAAGAAGAAAAAAGAAGAAGGAAAAGGGAAAAGGGAAAAAAGGGGAAAAAGAAGGAAAAAAAAAAGAAAAAAGAAAAAAGAAGAAAAGAAAGAAGAAGAAAAAAAGGGGAAAAAGAAAAAAAAGAAGAAAAAAGAAGAAAAAAGAAAAAGGGGAAAAAGAAAAGAAAGAAGAAGAAAGAAAAAAGAAGAAGAAAAGGAAAGAAAGAAAAAAGAAGAAAAAAAAAAGAAGAAAAGGGAAAAAAAATAATAAAATTTGACTCCATGTGGGGCCCTTTTTGGGGGGAAAACCAAAAACAGCACTGTTAAAAATGCCCCCATAAAAAAGATAGTATTGTGTGAAAAATCTGCTATTAAAAAAATTTTTTAAAACTTTTTAATTTGAAGCAGCACCAAAATTTCCCCCCGCCCTTATATCAATGGGCCTCATAAACGGCAAAAAACTCACCCGATATCAGGGGGGGCTAATGAGGGCTCCTTTGATGAAGTCTAAAACCTCCACCTGAACCCGGGCCCCCCTTTTTACCATTGCCCTTTGGGCTTTGTATAAGAAAAACCCATTTGGGACCTGCGAGGAAAGATATAATGTTTTAAAACAAAAAAAAAAATAAATAAAAGAAAACAACATATATATATCAAGAACATCCCCACAAAATTTTTTGGGGGCATTCGCTCTCATCAGATTGAAAGTGAAAATAATTGTTTGGTTCATCATACTTTTTTTCCCTTTTTGGGGTTTTTGGGGGGTTCGTAAATTTTAATAAAAGGCTTTTGTTTCTAGTTTCATTTTTAAGATGTTTTAGTTTTGGGATGATTAGAGGGGGGGTACGACTGTGCCTGAGATGAATTTTTCCATGTAAAGCGCTGTGTTTTTTTTTTCTTTTCTTTGAATAAAACCAATGTGTTCGCTTAGGGAGTAAATTCGTTTGTGTATGTTTTTGAATTCATAATTTATTACCCAAGTGCTGAAGTCGATGAATCCCCTACCCATGCCCATACTTTTTGTATTGCCAGTGTTTTTTTTTTCCAATCAGAAGAGACACATTGGGGATGGGTAACGGGTGGACATTTGCATTTTTTTTAATTCACTTTTTTTTCTTCAAAAAAAACCCCAAATTATTCATTTAATCCCATTTTAATCAAATTAGACAAAAAATTTCTTAATTTGTGATTAGACAGGTGTTTTCAAAAAGATTCCCAAAAAAAAACTTTTTTTTTTTAGGCCCAAAATTTCCCAAAATTTTTTTGGACGGTTTCTTCATGATTTACTGCAAAGTTTTACCCAAAGTCACTGATAAAAACCTTAATTATTCCCAGTAAATTTGCTGCACCACATTTCTCATTCTTTGTAGTGTTTCATTCATCCTTTTTTGTTGATAAAAGGGGGAAAAACCCCCAAAACGTCCATTTTCTTTTTTTCCCATATTTAAATGAAGCTTACATTCAATTTCACTTTGTTATTTAAAATTATTCCACAGCAATTTAAAATAAATTGTATTGAGTGTTTTTTTTAAACAAAAAAACAACTTTTTTTTTTGGGCACAATCTTTTTACATTTTTAAATAGAAAAAAAAAAAACCCCAAAAAAAATTAAGTTCCCTATATTAAATAAGTGGCCGGCTTGTTTTCAGAAAGGCAGAAAGTCTGGGTCAGGTCTTCTTTTTGTAAGCATTTTTGAAAAGGGGGGGTAATACTTTTCCCCCCATTTGCCGACTCTTAATGCCCTAAGAGAATAAATATTTTTTTTTAAAAAAAAAAAAATATTAGGCCCTGGTATTGAAATTGGACATGCTACAAGCAAAAAAATATAAATATTTAAGATCAAGAAGCTCCAAGAAAAACAAAATCAAGGAAACTCTGAAAGAATATGGATAAAACCCCCAAAAATGGTAAAAGCAATTGTTATAGCCCCATTCAATGCGCAGAAAACAAAATAAGCCCCCAAATTGGCCCAAAAAGGGAAAAACCTTCCCCTTTTTTCCATTTTTATGCCAAGAGGAACATAAAGAAAATTTAAAAAAATAGGGGGCCTTTTTTAATACCACAAATGGCTCAAGGGGTTGGGGCAAGGTGTCCCCCGGGGCAACAGAAAAACATTTAACATGCAGGAAAGGGGGACAGGGGACGCCTGTTGGGCAATATTAAAATTTTTTTGGACAAAGAAAAAAGCTGTTTAAGGGGCCAGGTACTCTTTTTTTTACACCCTTGGGGTGGAAAAAGGGGAAAGAAGACCTTTTTTTCCAAAGGACTCAACTAGCCCGAGCGCGGGGTTTTGGGCCCCCGGGACCTTCCATCCAAGCTAGTGTCTACCACAAGACCACAATGCCGCACAAAAAAGACTATTTTTTTAAAAAATTTCCCATAAATAATGCACTTACATTTAGATTTTCTTTCTAACAAAAATTGCTGCCCCGAAAAATGAGATAGGGTGATTTAAACTGTTGTGATATGAGACAGGAGGAGGGTGGTCACGGGGGAGAATGAAATGTTTTAAAAAATTTTTTTTAAACAAACAGCCATAAAAAGAATGAAGGGGAAAAAGAAAAAAAATTTATAATCTTGTCTACATGGGACACAACAAGCTGATTTACAGCTTTTTAAAAAAAAATAAAAAAAAATTTAAAAAAAAACTTTTTTTTTTAATTTTTTTTTTTTGTAAAAGGAACAAAATATTTTAAAAAAAAAGTCAAAACTCACTCTACACTTGATCCAAATTTTTTTTTAAGGGGTTAATTTTTTTTTTACATAAAATGAAAAATTGAACAAAAAAAATGAGTTTGTTTTTGTTCAACAGAATGAAAAATCGAAAAAAAAAGTTGAAAAGGGTTAAAAAAAAATTTTTAAAAAGGATTAAATAAAAAACAAATTCAACAGGGGGATATCCCCCCAAAAAAAAAAAAAAGTGCTACTTTTTAAACACAGATATTTTTTTTTTAACTAAAAACCGCAAAAAATGATAATTTGTGTGTTGCAGATTGCCAAAATCAAAAACTTAAAATTTTTTTTGTAATTTTAATTCAATTTTTAGGAATTTGACAAGGAAATTCGTAATTTTAAAAAATTGTGTAAAAACAACCAAAAATATTATTATTACGGGGGCCCTTTCAAAAAAAAAACCAAAAAAAAATGCCCACTGCTCACCCAACCATGGAAAATTTTTAATTCGAAACGACAAAAATTTTCCTTATTTCCTACAGATTTTTCCCCCAAAAAATTTATGAAGTGAAAATCTTTTTTTGCACAATGAATTTTTCTGGAACGATTTAAAAAGAGGGCGGCCCACCTTAAATTTGGGTCAAAGGGGGGAATCAACTGTCATACCTTTTTTTTTGAACCCCAAAAAGGCCCCCTGAATCCCCGAAATTCATAAAGAACTTCAAGGGTATATGGTGACATGTTATAACCCCGACACAAGTCTATCACTGGGAAATTTTTTGTTTGAAGCGGCCCCAAATTCCCCGACTTGGGGCAGCAAGGAAAGGGGGAGGGGCCGTAATCGATAAAACGGGGCGATTGATGACTTTTTTGTCAAGACGGGATTTTTGAAACTTCATAAAAATCGCAAGCATCTTTAAAAATTTCAAAAACTTCTCCCCCGTAGAATTGAATTTGGATAAATTTGGCTACAAAAAGTCAAAACAAGAGGGTTCCAAAAAGCAATTGACAGAAAACTAAAGAACAAAGTTTGGGGAATTTGGGCAGGAACTTTTGGGGAAAAAAAGCAAGACCACGCAGGGTTCCCCCGGGGCATACTCCCAAAACCCCCGGGGGAGATTTTAGGGTAATGTGATTTTCTTGACACAATCCCAAAGGGTGATGAGACTTGGTTCACCATTTGCCCCCCGGGAAAAAAAAGCAAATTCGAGACGGGGAAACATCCATCCCACCTTCGCAAAAAAAAATTCAAAGTCATGGGGGCCCCACCCCAAAGAAAAAAAGGGAAAAATTTTTTTTTTTTCGGGAAGCCCCCCGGTGTTATTCTGTTCAAAACCCTTTCAACCGGGGAAAACAATCAATGCTGCAAGGTACGCCAAACTCTTGAAACTTAGGGGGCCATTCGAAAAAGGCGCCCAGGCATTACCAAAGGGGGTCTTTTTTTTGCAACACGAAAAACGCACACCCCACACGAAAACGAGTGACGCCAAGGTTTGGGGCTAGAAAAAATAGGAGGGGGAGATTTTGCCACACCCACACAAAGTCCGAACCTCGCACCATTTTTGATTATCCCCTTTTTTTGGGCCACTGAAACGTGGAGCTGGCAAAAAAACGTTTTTGATGTCGATGAAGAGCTTGTTACCTGTGGGGAAAAAAGGGCTAAAAAAAACCTTGACGGAAATTTTTTCCCCGAGAGGGATCTATTCCATGGTGCCGGCGTTGGGCAGAAGTGTGTCCCACAGACTTGGCTGTTTTAGAAAAAAAAAGGACGAGCAAGGTATGAAACTTTGAAAAGAATTTTTTTGGGTTTGATAGCAAAAAAAAAAACGGGGGGATTTACAGGCATTTTTTTTTTTTATTTAAAAAAAAGGCCCTCGTTTTTAAATCATTTTTTTTAAACTCTTTTATTATGTAGTAGTATAGTGTAGTAGTAGAAGTAGTATAGTAGTAGTAGTATTTAAAAGATGATTTTTAGTAGTACCCGATAGTAGTGTAGTGTATTTTTTAGGTTTAGTAGTAGTAAGAGTAAAAAATATTTGGGGGTTCTTACCCATTATTAAAATTAAAATTTTTAAAATTATTAATTTTATTATTATTGTATTATTTTAAATTTAATTTTTATTATTATTATTTTTAAAAATTATTTTTTTTAATTATTATTTTTTATTTAATTATTATTATTATTATTAAATTTTTTTTTATTATCATTTTAATATTTAAAAATTTTAAAAATTGTAATTTTTTTTTTCCAAATAAAATTTCAAAATTTTGGCCATAAAGGGGCCCCAAAAATTTAAAAAAATTAAAAAAAAAAACGAAAATTGGGCATGTATGAATTTTTGGGTTTTTTTAATTTTTTAGGTCATCTTTCAATACTAAGCTACGCAGTATGTTTTGGTTTGGGAAACCCACAAAAGCCCTGTAATAAAAAAGAAAAAATACTTACGACTAATTTCCCTTTTTTAAAAACAAAAAGCTCGGGGCAGATTTTGTCTTGTTTCCCCCTCTTGGAAGGTTTTTTCTGAAAAACAAAAAACATAGTCTTAATAACAGCTTTGTCAAAAAAAGTAAAAAAACCCTCATTAAACTATAAGGGGCCCGGGGGTTTAAATTTTAAAACAGTTTCTGTTAAATTAATTTTGGATGTTTTATAATTGGTTCAAAGTTGAGCCCCACGTCTCCCACAACGAGCTCTTGGTTCAAAAAACAAAGAAAAATGGTATTTTTTTATTCTTCATGCGGCAGAATTTTTCAAATTCATGTAACAGAATTATAAAAGTCCAAAAACATGATAAATTTTTATAATTTTTTTTTTTTCCTCTGGAAAACACGGGTTTATCTCGTCGGAGAAAAAAATTTTTTATAAGGGGGCTCCCCCTTTGTTCCAATATTTTTAAAAACCATTACGGTTTACCATGTGCCCCCATTACGAGAGAAGTGTTTAAAAACCCTTTTTTTTTCCCACCCTTTTGGATATGAGATTTTTACCCCCAACAAATTATCCCCCCAGATCCACAGCCCAGTTACAACTCTTTTTCTTGATGGACAAGGGGGGGTTTTCAGGTCAAAATTTTTTTTCCAAAAAGTCCATCACGAAATTTTTCCCATTAAAAATAACATTTTTACAGTAAAAATGAAATAAATCATCGGGATATTGAAAAGGTTTTAAAACTGAAAATTTTGCCAATTTTTAGTTAAAAAGCAATTTTTATCCAAAATGATTTTTTCTTGTTAAAAAATGATTAAATCAACCTTTTTGTACATCTTCGGAAATACAAAGTTTAAATTTTCAGCCCTCCCAACCCCCAGGATGAAAGTGTATTTCTATGCCCCCCAAAAAAAGTGTATTTTTTTTTAGAAAAAAAAATTTTTATTTTGTCCGCGGAAAGTAAAAAAAAAAAAATTGCCACAAAAACAAAAAATTTATATAAAAGCAACACCAAACCCAAATTTAAAAAAAAAACCTTCTGATTTTAAAGAAAATCTCTAGTGATTACAAAAATTATCGATTTACAAGAAACAAAAAATAAAATGACCATTTTAAAAGCATAAGGCTTAAAAAAAAAATTTGGGGAAATAAAAAGGAAATTTGCTTTTTCAAAAAACACCAAAAAAAAATTTTGCCAAAAGGCCCAAAAAAAATTTTAGTAGTTTTGAGCTAGTGTCAGGGGGGAAAAAAAAGTGGTGGGGGTTTGAAACGATGGGCTTAGGGGTGGGTGGTGAGAAAAAAAAAAACGGGGGGCGGGGTGAGAAGGGGGTTGGGGTTGGGTTTTGTGGCATTGACAATGCGGGGATGGCGGTTTGAAAGTGGTGATGCCATGACGGTGTGGAAGAGATGAAAAAGTGGGGATGAATCTGATGTACCAATGAACTTGTGATGGTGAACCCTGCTACCCCCAAAAAAACTTTTTAGAAAAAATTTTTTTGAGAATAATATTTGGGAGAGTGGTCCCCTTCTTTTCAAAACATGACATTTTGCAACATGGGCAAGATATTTTCCATATATTTTACCCCAATATCCATCTCCCTCTCTCTTCTCTCTCCTTTTTATTTATTTTTTTTTTTTTTTGAGCTTTCACCCTCCTCCTCCTCCTCCTACTAACTACTACTACTACTTAACACAAAAACCCCTAAAAATACTTTTTTACTTGGAAAATAGGGGAAATTTTTCCAAAAGTATGTAATAGCAAAGACAAAAAAAAAATACTTAAAAAAACGGTTTTTTGGAAAAATTTCATTTTGAACCAAATATTTTTTTTCCAAAAAGCTCCCACTTTGTAATTCAAGACTCTACAAAAAAAAATTTAAAAAAAAAAAAAGACATATAAATTTTATAAATCAAAAATAAGAATTTTTTTTTTTATTATAAAGGGAAAAAAAAACCCATTTAAAGTTTAAGGTTAATTAGCAAAACGTTTTTTTTAATTGAAGGCTTCAAACAAAGATTTTTTCAAATTAAAATTTTCACTTTAGAAAATTTTTTATTTAATAATGGCCCAAAAAGTTTAAATGTGGTCTTTAAAATTTTAAAAATATAAAACAAGCTTCATCATGATCCAAGCAAACCTCAAAAAAGTATGAAAAAAAATATTTGGGGAAAACCGGCACAATAAGCAACTGAAATGATAAAGATAGATTAAAATAAAAGCATCATTCTTTAGAAACACCTACAGTGATGTACGCACGACACGTGTGATCCATGCATCAAAATTTTCATCAAAAATCATTCACATCACACCTTTTTTAAAAAAAAACGTAAAATAAATCCACGAAAAAAAGGGGATCCCCCGTATTGGGGGGTCAAAAAAAACGTAACTAAAAAACCCAAAAACGACTTTGGTTTTTTCATGTTCTGGGAATTTTTTCTTCTAATTATTTTTTTTTAGTATCAAACGGGGTTTGGGGGGGGGGAAAAAAAAAAGAAAAGGTGCTACTTTCCCATACCGGGAACTTTATGAAAAAAAAACAAAAAAGATTTAAAAGCTCTATGGACATATTCTTTCAGAAAATGCGGGGGGGGGGAAAAAAAAAGCAAACTAAAAAATTTCACTTTCCGACTGAAAGATGTCACACTGCACATTTGTGAGTCCCCGCTTTTTTTTAAAAACCCCTTTTCATGCTCTGTTTTTAATGTTTTTTTTTTTGTATTTTCTATATTTTAAAATTTTTTAGTGTTTGTTTTTTTTTCAAAGCAAGGGGTTTTTTTTTTTAATCTGTGTTTTCTCTTGCATTGTATTTTGATTTTAAAAAGGGGCTTTTAAAAATGGGGTCTGGATCTGAAAAGGCTGGTGTGTCATCGACGTTTTTTTTGAAAAAAATTTAATGTTTGGGACCCCTTTATCTTATCTTCGTTTTTTTTTTTAGGGCTCAAACTGAGACTTCGGGGGGATGGAGTTTTTTTTAAAAATTATTTTTTTTAAAAAACTTGGACCCAAAATCGAAACAGGTTTTTTCCCTTTTTTCTTGTGAAAAAAATGTGCTATAATTACCAAATGATAATCAGGACTTCCTTCTTGTCAAAAAATTAATTAAAAAATTTTTTGGCAAAGTACACACACACACACACTCACACACTCACATAATTCACATGCAAAAAAAAAAAAAAATTTTTTTTTTTAAAAAGGAAAATGAAAACATTCCTTTTTAAAACCAAGGCAATCAGATGGAGAAAAAAACTGTTTGTTTTTTTGTTTTTTTAAAAGGTTTACAGCGCAAAAACACATTTAAGTCTATCAAGAGCCAGTAAAAAAAGGGAAGAAAAAAATGGGTTATAAAAAAAAATTTTGAATTACAAAATTTAAAAGCACCCCCAGAAAAAAGGGAAGACAAAAGGGGAATTGGGTCAAAAAAAAAAACATGTAGATTCCCAAAAGCACACTATCCATGTACTTTTTAGATCAAAATAAAAGTTTTCCTCCAACACAAGCCAGTTTTAAGGGAAAACACTCAAAAAATTTCAAAACTATAAAAAAAAAAAATAAAAAAATTTGGCAAACAGAGAAGATTTTACAAGGAAAAAAAAAAATTTATCTCCCAAAACTATACATTTTTAAACTGTTTTTTCCCCTCAACCCCGGGCCAGGGCCCAAAACCAAGTAATCTCATTTCTAAGACAAAAACAGAAACAAGATGGAAAAACATGCTTGGGGGGGAAAAAAGACACAGCCCCCCTACAGGGAAATCAGGAACCCCCCCCAGGAGTAAAAAAATCTATTTGATAGCTGTAAGGGAAACCGACAGGGGAAACAATCAAAATACTCACAACGACGGTTTGCCCCCCCCCAAAAACCTTACCCAAGGAAATACAAAGTCCCGTTTAGTCAATCTGACCGTAGAACCCTTTCGCCTTTTCCACCCCCCCTTGATGGGTTGGGTTTTGGGCGGTTTTCCCGGATTTTCCCTTCGACGGAAAAGTTTGGGAATTCTCCAGGTCAGTTTGCCCTTTTCAAAAGGGACCCCCTTCTTTTTACCTATGTTTAAAAACTGGAGAGGTTTTAAAACACGGTTCATAATGACACTGTTAAGAAAAAACCTTTTGGGATATACCCCCAAACTGTCCCTTCATTAAAAATTTTTTTGCCTGACACTAAACTTTATTTTTTGATGCATTTTTTGGTCATGCACGGCTATGGGGTTTTTTAAACTCAAAAAAACCCCTCCCCAAAAAAAAGTTATGTTTTATTAATTAAACTAAGAACATTCTGAAAGTTTGAAATGTATACTGTGCGTAACAAAGTGGTAAAGGGGAGGGTTAACCAAGCCCCCCCCCCCCCCCATTAGAAGAGCATGACCTCACAAGGGGGGATTTTCAAATTTTTTTTTTTTTTTTTTTTTTTTTAGACAAAAATTGTTGTTTCCCCAAATACTCGCTTTAAACCCAATACGGTGCAAGAAAAAGGGGGGAAAAAAGATCTTTTCCCAAAGGAAATTCAACTGTGTCTTTCCAAAGCGAGTAACCCCAAACCCCATATACAAAGACGTTTTAAAAAAAAAGCACAAAATAGTGAAAATAGGTCCCCTTGAGAGAAAAAAAAAGGGTTTTTTCATCAATTTTAAACAGATATGTGAGCGGGGGCCAAAAAAAAAAAAAAACTTTTTTTCCATAGAACATATGGCACCAATTTTTTTTAAATCAAATTTCTTTATAGAAAAACGAAAAATTTGATGGTCACTCGGGCCTTTATTATTTTTTTTGCCACCCTTTTTTGGGGGAAAAAATTCTCACAAAAATTATTTTTCCAGACAATAAAAGTTTCATGGTTTTTTCACAATAGTTTTTTTTGTGTGTTTTTATCCCTTTTAAATTCCAGATGGGAAAAGTTTGTGGCTTTTTAGCCTACGCATTTTTTCTATAAAAAAATTTTTTTTTTTAAAATAGTCCTTCCGCCCATTTTTTTACCATGGGAGTAATTTTCCTTTTTCTTTATACAACATGAAAAGGACCATACAAAAAACAAAATTTGAAATGTGACTAGCCATATTGCAAAGTACCTCGACCAAACCTTTAAAAAACCCCAACACAAAAACACTGCTGGGGGAAAGGGGGAAAAAAGAAAAGAAAACGTCCAATCCATTGCAAGTAAAACAAATGGGTCTACCACCCCAGCCACAGGGGCCACAAAAAAGCTTGGGTATGTTCTTTTGGCTGACACTCGCTTTTTTTGGTTGGAAAGGTCCCCCGGGGTTCGGCCTCGTCGTTTTCTACATTGTTTTTCTTCAGAAAAAAAAATTTTTTTGAATATCGCCCCACAGGCTCACTTGTCCAAATGGGTTTAAATGTTTTCCCCCCGTTTAAGGGAACCCTTGTAAAGGCCTTTGAGCACGTTTTTTTTTTTTGGGAATTCGCTATATAAAAAACTCCAATTTCAATATCTTTCACAAAAAGGGAAAAAATTTATGGGGAAAAAAGTTCTTTTTTTAAATTTAAT
>NW_027622162.1:0-14017 GCF_034508935.2 Berghia stephanieae
AATTTGATCATGTTTTGACTTTTACACATTCTAGTCACGAGACATATGAAAAATTCTAGCCAGCTTGAAGAATAAAAAGCAATGATTTTCTTTGTTTAGAACCAAGATGGCCGCCATTGCCGGGCCGCGTGACATCAGACTATTGAATCCAATTGACTTCTTCTTTTTCGCGTTACCGCAAGGACGAAAACGATTTTTTCACCCATAGTTTTTCCAAATAACTTATTTTTTGGGTATTTTTTGGTGGCGAACGGAAAACACCTTTTGGCACAATTGGATTCAGTAGTCTGACGTCACGCCGCCCGGCAACGGCGGCCATCTTGGTTCTAAACAAAGAAAATCATCACTTTTTATTCTTCAAGCTGGCTAGAACTTTTCATATGTTTTGTGACCAGAATGTGTAAAAGTCAAAACATGATCAAATTTATGGGTTTTTTTTTCCTCTGGATACGCTTTTATGATCGCCGGAGAAATAATTCATACGGCGTCCGCCATTGTTCCGATAGTTTAGAGGCAGTGTTGCTAAGTTACCATGCGTCATTAGGAAGGAAATGACGTTACGACTATTGAATCCTATTACTGTGTTGATGAGTTAAATTGTCCTATAGATATTATGCGCTTGGCTGAGAAGCTCATAATATTGCCATCCGGAAGTATAACGGACCAACACACAAAACTGTGTGTAACCATGAACTTTTATAGTCTGGTTAATACAGTTCAGTGAGAATAACTCACAAACGCGGATGGCAAAATATAACAACAAAGGCTTGAGTGACGTCATCTTCGAACTATCGATAGATAGTTCGAAGTTGACGTCAATCTGGTCATTGTTATTGTTATTTGACATCCGCGTTTATGAGTAATTCTCACTGAACTGTATTAACCAGACTATAAACGTTCATGGTTACACACGGTTTTGTGTGTTGGTCCGTTATACTTCCGGGTGGCAATGTTGTGAACTTCTTAGCCAAGCGCATTCTATCTATACAATACATTGAAAACTATTTACATGTTACCGAAGTCGTATCACTTAATTAAACAGGTTTTTGTTGATTTATCATGGCGTTTAGTTTCTGGTGAGGCGACACCAGACGAGATACTATTTTTAGGAGGCCCTGGTTATTTTTATTCTATTAAATATTACCTATAGATAGTATGCGCTTGGATAAGAAGCTCATAACACTGCCATCCGGAAGTATAACGGACCAACACACAAAACTGTGTGTATCCATGAACGTTCATAGTCAGGTTAATACAGTTCAGTGAACATTACTAATAAACGCGGATGGCAAAAAAACAATAACAAAGACCTGAGTGACGTCATCTTCGAACTATCTATTGGAGGAAGGAATATGACGTCACTCAGCTCTTTGTTATTATTTTTAGACAAGCGTGTTTTGCGATAAGTTCTAACGCAATTATGTCAGTCATAAACGTTAAAGCTTACACACAATTTTGTGTGTTGGTGTGTTGAATTTGGCTGGTGTATGTTCTGAGTATTTTACCTCAACGCATACCATCAATAATATGCATCCTTTTCGGTATCAACGTGTTGTTATCTATAAACAATAAGCGCGTGCCCTGCTCCGTCAGTTGTGAAAATAAAGGTGGAAAATGTCTGTCACCAACAGACTTAGATAATATTATCATTCTATCACAAATATAATTATTAGTTTAGGGTCGTGTGTCCTTCTTTATTACTAGTGACAACATTATCCATTCCTCTGTTATCCCAAGTTTTTGGTTAAATAATTTGTTTTTTAAATGTTTGTTTGCATCGGCAATTTACTTCGTCCTGATTTTATTCATTTCATTCCTTTATTCGTTTATTTATGTATTTATTTACTTACTTACCGGAGTTCCATCTTCCTACAGAGTTTGAATGTCATGGAACACCATTCTTCACGCTCAAGGGCCATTACCGAAGCACTTTCTATTCTTCCGGTTTAAAACTCATTAGAAGTGTGTAACCAATCTTCTGGAGGATTAATGATGAATAGATTACATTATAATGAATCATAAGGGTAGCTTACCTATTTTAGTAGCATGATATTTAGGCAGATTCTTATGATTTCGGGGCCTAAAAGAGCGAGGATGGATTAATTTTATAGTCAACGGGTATTTATTTAGACTAGAAAACAAGATGCTATCACTCTGAAACCAGAGGATCAGTTGCACAATGTGTGTGTGTGTGAGTATATATATATATATATATATATATATATATATATATATATATATATATATATATATTATATATATATATATATATATATATATACTTCTATGAAGATTGAAACCATTATTTTTTGACTTCACGCCTTTCTTCCCTATTATTCATTCATATCGTATTATCAACTGAAATACAGTCCTGCCAGTAACAGGTAAATTAATGACTAAAAAAAAAAGCCATGTCTTCCTCCTATCACTGCTTTCACGGTTCAGCGTAATAATACATTTTTCTTCACCACCACAATATCGGATAATATTCTTTCGTCATGCTTCATTCATGCAATGATGGACAGGTGGAATACTTACTCATTTTCAGCATTCGCAGTGTCAAAGTTCAAATGTCGAGTGGTTTATGCCATGGATGCCGACGCCATATTGTCTACAAGGTGTAAGTGATTCCAGTCATCAAAACAATGAAATGACGCAGTGTGCTTATGTACACATCGATAAAATAACTTTTTTTTTTAAAACGTTGACCGGACGATTTTTAATTCATGGATCGAGCTATTAACCAGTGAACTGCCCGTATTTAAAAATTTGGCCAGAAAACTCGTCCTTCAAATTATATCGATCGATTTAATAGGATTCAATAGTCTGATGTCACGTCCGCCCAGCAACGAGCAGCTTGGATCTAAACAAAGAAAATCGGTATTTTTTATTCTTCGTGCTGGCTAGAACTTTTTCACATATCATGTGATCAGAATGTATAAAATTCAAAACATGATCAGATTTATAAAGTTTTTCTCCTCTGGATACGCTTTTATGCTCGTCTGAGAAGTATTTCATAAGGACGTCCGCCATTGTTCCGATAGTTTAGAGCCAGTTGCCAAGTTACTCTGCGTCATTACGGGGGAAGTGACGTCACGACTGTTGAAGAGTATTGACCCACATCTTTGCAAAAACTCTCAAACAAGGGACCTCGCAACGTCCCATGTTTCAGAGTTCTGAGGTTCCATAATGTTTGAAAGTTTTTATCAAGACGAGGGTAATTAATTTAAATCGATCGACATTTGAAGAACAAATTTTCTAGCCAAACTTTTAAATGCGTATTTTTACAGAGCAATTAAGCATTCAATTAACTGGTTTAAAAAGAATTATTGACAAGTTTGTGGTCATTGTAATCGATGCGATCCATCAAGTAAAAGCTTACTTTCTGACCAAAATCTTTAAGAAGACGATTTGTCAGCACAGTGAGCGGTTCTTGCGACATCTAAGTAAAGTAGACGTTCATGGCGAGTATGATACGGTATTTATTTATTTACAATTGGAGGTACTTTATCAAAATATGACACATTACGTAAATCCACTTGATCCACTGTTATTGTTATTGTCAATAAAGGCTGCGTGAACTTTGACATTAAACGATTTCAAAGCTGTATGTAACGCCCTCGCCCATTTCTAAGAGTAATAATAATAATAATAATAATAATAATAATAATAATAATAATAATAATAATAATAATAATAATAATAATAACAATAATAATAATAATAATAATAATAATAATAATAATAATAATAATAATAATAATAATAATAATAATAATAATAATAATATTATTATTATTATTATGAATAATAATAATAATAATAATAATAATAATAATAATAATAATATAATAATAATAATAATAATAATAATAATAATAATAATAATAATAATAATAATAATAATAATAAAAAAATAATAATAATAATAATAATAATAATAATAATAATAATAATAATAATAATAATAATAATAATAATAAGGCGGCTACACATCATAACAGGACACTGCTTTCTGAGCGATTCGCTGACACCTAATTCAAAGCGGTATAGGCAAAGGAAGCTGATATTTTCTCATCCAAGCACCACTGCCTGGGGATACATTCGAGCTCATGAGAACCAGATCTTATCCCTTACCCACCCACCTTACACCTACTGGCACATAAAACCTGTTGTAGAAAACCTGTTTATAAGTATAAGGTTGATGAACTGATCCTCAGTTCATTGTCAGAAATGATGGATTTTGGTAAAAGTACTTCGACCTCGATGAAATACATACAGGACGTCTGTGGAAGATTTGTATTACGTATGATAAGTAGAATGTAGAATGAACGAAATTGATGTCCTTGAGGTCTTTGTTATTGTTTTTAGAAAGCCATTTTGGTGACTTGTTTTCATGAAGTAGGTATTGATAGTATGCGTTTAGTTTAAAAAAATCATAGCATCCACCGGCCGGATATAACGTACCACCACATAAAACAATATGTAACCTTAAACGTTTATAGTCTGATTGATAGAGTTTAGTAGTGAGAACTACTCATAAAAATGGCTGTCTAAAAACAATAACAAAGAGCTGAGTGACGTCAATTTCGTTCTATCAATATCAATCAAACGTTCAAGGTTACACACAGTTTTGTTTATTAGAACGTTATATCCGGCTAGCAGATGTCAGTATTTTACCTAAATGCATATCATCACTTGGGTATTATAATGCGTAATACCATAGCCTACTAGTACTAGCATAAGTGAAATATTAGATAAAAGTGTATTGATTCTCCTCAATGCAACATATTAACTTAAACCAATAACGTATTTTTGACTATAAATTCATTTACCTGACCGTAAATCATCCCGACATAGACCTAATACCATTTTGAGAAGATGAAGATGGGTAGGTCACAGAGTCTACTTACAGATAGTTCCAAGTTGACGTCACTGGGTCTTTGTTATTGTTTTTGCCATCCACGTTTCTGAGTAATTCTCACTTAACAATATTATCCAGACTATAAAAGTTCATGGTTACACAGAGTGCTGTGTTGGTCCGTTATATTTCCGGATGGCAATGTTGTGAGCTTCTTAGCCAAGCGCACACTACTAATAGATGTTATAGGTGTGTCACAATTATTTCTCTTTAACTTGTTGGCCTGGAAATGTATTTATTCCCCCGGTTTTGTTTCTTTGATATGCATTGCGTAACGGATATTGAATCATCAAGGTAAACACGGCATAACAGAGGATGCCGGATGGGGCCAACTCCCAAGTAATCTCATACCATCCATCAACACTTTGCCTTGTCTATTTCCTCTCCAGATGGGTGACGGTGGAGTTGAGCTAAAATATTATGAAGTATTTGTAGTAACCTTTCACTTCCTATTCGTATTTCGTATTCTTTTTTGTTGTTGTTTTTTTTTTTCCCTTTTGTAGGAGGAATACGGGCAAATAACAAATCGTGAATGTATTTTTTTTAAAAAAGGGGTGATGCACTTACAGTTGGAACGTATAAAAGGACAACTTTAGAGTAGAGACGTTTCGCTTTTCCCTGTTTTCCCCCTCGTTTTTACCAACCAATCAAAATGCAGTGAATTTCAAAATCATTCGAAATAAGCGTACCAGTTAAATAGGTAAAAAAAAAACAACCAAAAAAAAAAACAAAAAAAAAAAAAAAAAAAAAAAAAAAAAAAAAAAAAAAAAACAAATTTAAAAAAAAAACAAATAAAAGAAATACCTAAAACAACAACAACAAAGCAAACAAACAAAAAACAAACAAAGAAAAGTATGTTGACTTCACTTGAAACTGGAACACAGTCTCATGAGACGTTCTGTACATCTCGGAGACTTCTGTTCCCAGAAGGATGTCCGAGCGTGGCCTTCGCCATCCTAAAGCACACGTCCAAAAACGACGACCTCACCATACACGGTGACAATCGCCAAAAGAAAGTGAAATATTACGGTGCGCAAGGAAACAAAATAATCCCTTTGGCTGTAGTATTGAATACAACCCGTTGATATTCACTTTTTTGTGATGGTCGCCATATTGTATTGTCACGCAATTTTCTTGGCTGTGCCAAGCTATCGGTTCATGAAAGCTGCGGTCCAGATATTATTCTGGTTATAAAAACCAGCCGAAATCACCACGTAAAAAGAAAGAAGAAGGGGAGGGAGATTTTTCTTTCTTTCTAAAATAACCATTTAATTCGGACCACAATATGCATTATATTATGGTTATTAACCATTCGAGTTGTTGAGGTTGCATTATCAAGCCATCACTGTAACACCATTGGGGGGGGGGGGGGGGGGGGGTCAGTTGGTAGAGCGCTCGCTTTACAAGCAAAGGAACCGAGATCGATCCCGGGTTAAGTCGTTGACTTCCCTGTTCACACATCAGTGATTGGGTAGCTGGGTCTGTTAGAACTGACGGAAAGTACTGTTTGATAAACTAGCGTCCTTTCCAAAAGGTAGCAAGCAATTGCTATTTGTCCTTTTTACGCTATAGAAACCGGGATAAACTTCGGCTCCATTGGTCTAATCGCTCTCAAGGATTACTGAACTGTAACACCATCATTATGATTGTGGTCGTTTTTTGACGTCATTTAATTTATTTAAAATCCTTTACAAGCGGAGTTCGATTGTCATCTTACCGGATATCAACATTTACTCTTTATTTTTGTAACGAAGGAAGCAGGAACAGCCAATTATTGAAGCCCTAGTAGAATCATCTCTAGTTACTAGCTTCTGCTCTCTCCTTGTTGAAAACGATCAGGCTCGCAGCTCTAAGCTCTACCCAGAAAAAATAATGGGAGAAATTATGATTAAATACCGTGGGTGTATCCCATTTCCCCAGGTACTGTGTTTACCATGGTATCCATCATTACCAACCCCCCATTATCATTTCTATCTGTATGTGATAATATGAAAGCCATCAATTATAATAATATCTTGTACATTGTTCTTAAACTCTCCCATTTTGTAACTACTACTGTATTAATTGATGACCCCGCCCCTCATCCGGTCCAGACATTTTGTTTCAGACAGCAGTCATGGAAAGACAAATAAAACTAAAATAATAAATGTTAGATAATACGAACTTGAAAACAAATCTCTCTCTCTCTCTCTCTCTCTCTCTCTCTCTCTCTCTCTCTCTCTCTCTCTCTCTCTCTCTTATATATATATATATATATATATATATATATATATATATATATTATATATATATATATATATATATATATATATATATATAAACCCCAAAAAAACATCGAGGGAAACAAAAACATTGACATTGATTTTTTTCTTTTCTAATCATTTCCATTTTTACCCTTTTAAAATTCTTACTTTTCCACATTTCAGTTTCAGGCAGGCTTTTATCGCTTACTAATTTATTGTCCCCCTTTTTGTTTTTATATCGTGCAACACATTTTGGCAGAAAACCTTCATAACATAACCAACATGGCCGCCATGTCCTTGCGAACAACCAGATTATAAAACCGATAACCTTTTTCAGGCTTGTTCATAATGTCGAATTATTCGTTTTCAGCCAATACGTTTTTACTGTATTTGTCTTTATTGACTCTATGAATCCTTGATTTGGCTATGAATTATTATTATTATTTTATTTTTTTCATTTAAAATTGATATTTATATTGTAAAGTGCCCAGAGCTTGTGTTTTACACGAGAATGAGCGCTATATAGTGTATATATATTATTATTATTATTATTATTATTATTATTATTATTATTATTATTATTATTATTATTATTATTATTATTATTATTATTATTATTATTATTATTATTATTTCGTAGTTTGAATCAGCTGCTTGCTGCTAACGGCAAGTTTTGCGTAGGTATGAAAAATTTATTCACCGACGGCTCTATAATCCAACAATAATAATATACGTTCTAATCATTGATTTACAATTCCACAGTCGTGTGCACAGATTATTGTCTTTTATACTGACCACTGTTTCGGAGTAAATTGGACATACATCATGATGATCTTTTTTACTTGAAGCTATAGATAGTGTGCGCTTGACTAAGAAGTTCACAACAATGCCATCCGGAAATATAGATAGTATGCGCTTGGCTAAGAAGCTCATAACATTGCCATCCGGAAGTATAACGGACCAACACACAAAACTATGTGTATCCATGAACGTTTATAGTCGGGTTAATACAGTTCAGTGAGCATTACTCATAAACGCGGATGGCAAAACATAATTACAAAGACCTGAGTCACGTCATCTTCGAACTATCTTTCACGAACTAATACACAAAAAAAAACTATGTGTAACCTTAAACGCTTATAGTCTGGTTAATGCAGTTTAGTGAGAATTACTCATAAACGCGGATGGCAAAAAACAATAACAACGATCTTAGTGACGCCAACTTCATTCTATCTATAAACTAAAAATTACATTGGTGACTATATTACAGACGATTATCACGGGTTCTGTTTCATTTTACTCTGTGCATGCGAGTGTAGTCCTCAGCTGAATATTCTAATAAAATAATATTATTGCTTTTCTGAGTGAATGTCACAGAAGGTCCTATCCAACATTGACGTTACTTGTACTGATAGTGTTTTCGTTCCCTCGTATAGTCAGCCAACTATGTGGTCACAATAATAATGCCTTGTTCCCAGTTAGTCGTGGACGACAAAGTTATGAGAGGAAATCTATCGGTTTACTACCTGTGTGCTTTAGCTGCTTATAATGTGTCTTATTAGTTCATCGTAAAAATGAAACAAAATTTGTTTAACTGACTCAACCCTAACACCGACCGTAGTTTACCCGGATGACTTTACCCCATGCCCATTTATTACATTTTTATGAGACAAATTATAGTATCAAAGCTTGTGTTATTTTTTTTTTTAATTAATTTTTTTTTTTTTGGTGCATGTTAATGATAGTTGAATAAAACTATCTATGGACATGCTCATTTTAAATATTTTTTTCAATTTTCAAAAATCTCCAGAATTGAGTGAGTTAAAAAGCTTTCTTTGACTACAATAATATTTTAAAAGAAAACACCCTTAACACGTTTCATGTGGATTGCCCTCACTCAATGATTCTCTCGCCATGATGCATGTTTGTATCACGAGATCTATCTATAAGAGTATCGTGAGTGCGTAGAGAGAGAGAGAGAGAGAGAGAGAGAGAGAGAGAGAGAGAGAGAGAGAGAGAGAGAGAGAGAGAGAGAGAGAGAGTTTAGTTTAGTTCCATTATCACTCTTAAAAAGGAATGTTGTTGGAATGCTAATATTATTACAATGTGCCTTGTCTCCTTCTATTGGCTTAATTTGGTCATGTGCATTTTAGATAATCATATGCTTTTTAAACCAATGGCTTGTTGCGGAGAATGATAAATGTTGGATAATTGTATGTAAGGGTGGGGGCGATTAGAGGTAGTGGCCCCCGGGGTGGGGGGGGGGGGGGGATAGTGAGGAGGTAGTCACAGGTAATTATGACAATCTATTCATTCATTTATAGTTTCATATTGTATTATTGTTAAATCAATTCTTATATCGGTCCGTGAGAAATTGAAAAGAAAGAATATATTATATTCAACAATGTAAAGCTTTGCAAACTCACAATCTCACAAGTTAATGATATTTTTGATGTTATGATTTTCCCGTTAATTGAAATGTACAATAGAGAGAGAAAGGGAGAAATAAAGATATGTAGATAAATAAATAAAGAGAGAGACCGATAGTTAGATGGATGGATGGCTGGATAGGTAGGTAGAAAGATAGATAGATAGCTGGATAGATAGATAGATAGATAGGTAGGTAGGTAGATAGGTAGGTAGGCAGGTAAGTAGGTAGGTAGATAGATTAGAAATTGAGAGATATAGATGGATAAATAGATGGATAGATAGATAGATAGATAGATAGATAGATAGATAGATAGATAGATAGATAGATAGATAGATAGAGATAGAAAAGGGGGGAGAGAGAGAGAGAGAGAGAGAGAGAGAGAGAGAGAGAGAGAGAGAGAGAGAGAGAGAGAGAGAGAGAGAGAGAGATAAGAGTAGAGAGAGAGAGAGAGGGAGAGAGAGAGAGAGAGAAAGAGAGAGAGAGTGTGTATAATATCAACATACAATATTCACCATTCCAAGATACTATAGGCCGGTATACCCTGGGTGAGAATAGCCTTTTCTATCTGTGAGTGTGGATCCAGTATTCACTCCTCACACCACGTAGATCGATGATGGCCCGAGACATTTTATCACCTTAGAAATCGATCGAGCATGGGGAGGGTTGGAGCGGGTCAATTTTGTACTTACTGTAACTCTGGAAATTGTGGAGTTTGTACTGCCTACCTATTACATTATAATCTTATGATGTAATGTTGGGGATGTCAACAACCTTTGAATACACACACACACACACACACACATACGCGCGCGCACACACTCACAAAACAAAATAAAACATCCCTCCCCCCCTCTTAAAACCCCCACAAAAAAACACACAACACAAAGAAACAAAACAAATAAGAAAAGGAAAACTAAAACCTAAATTAAAAAAATAAACCAAAAACAAAAAACAAAAAAAACAAAAAAAACAAAAAAAACAAAAACAACAAACAAACAAAAAAAACATAACGTGAATAAACGAGAAATCGTATGAAGAACAAAAGTCAGAGTGATTAAAAATTCTGTTTTTTCTGTTAGTTGGGTGTGAAATGTTGCGGAAAATCCTGAAAATAGCAGGTAAGAAGAGAGTTTATGTGCTTATTTATTGCTTATCTTTATTTCAAGATTTGTAACCAGATATTATCGTTAAGCAATATAAAATATTCCATACTAACGGTACCTTGCACCGTTATCCCAGATATTGATAAATTGATAGGGTGGGTGGAGCATTGGGTTGGAGTTGGAGGCAGAAGGTCATCGTTGTCATGGTAACAGAAATTGGAATTAGGGGGGTCTTTGCGATCTGGCTGCCCCAGTGGGAGAGGAGAGTCAAGTCAAAGACGGCCTGCCCTGCCCTGCCCTGCCCTGCCCTGCCCTGCCCTATGAGCTTGTTGTCCTTTGCTTTATTCGTGGTCCCAATCGGCATCGACGTCTGTTACTGGCTGAAGTTGTTACTGGTAGTGCCGGTGTCGGTGCTGGTGTGATGCATGATGCTGCAAACTACAAATTGTCGGAATTTTGTCTTGAAAGATCAAACCCCTCTTTTCTCTCTGTTTTCTCAGCTGATACCTCTCTCTCTCTCTCGTTACTTCTGTCTTTCACTTCACATTTCTCTCTCTCTCTCTCTCTCTCTCTCTCTCTCTCTCTCTCTCTTTCTCTCTCTCTCTCTCTTTCTCTCTCTCTCTCTCTCTCCTCTCCCCTGTTCTCTCTCTCTCACACACTCTCTCTCCTCTCTCTCTCCTCTCTCTCTCTTCTCTCTCTCTCTCTCTCTCTCTCTCTCTCTCTCTCTCCCACTTCCAATTCTCTGTCATCCCCACGATTTCACCAATCCTTGACATTCGTCACTTTGAACAGGTTGAGAATGGCCTCGTAACCCAATCATTGACAATTTTGTTGATGTGTTTCTTCATGTCGGAAGTTGTCCATTGCCGACGACCCAAAGTTTGATGCTTGTCATAATATCTTAAAACCTCTTTTATTTGCTCATATTGGAGAAACGTCCTACTATTTACTAATTTATACTACTGGAATGGAAATGGAAAAGAAAATGTAGAAAAGTTATTAAAATTAACATTTTTTTAACACCGTTTTTTGTCAATTTTTTTTCAAAGAAAAAAATACAAGCAGTCTTAAAGGAAATTATAATACAGCATTCAGATTTGTATCTTCCTCAACAAGCGATCTGATACAACCTTCTCTAGCCTATTACATTGAAATTGGGGAGAAGTGTGAGTACAAATCCCTAGACAACGTGTTGTATACTCAACGTGGAACAGTAACCGTATATCGATCCCACCAACCCCCCCCCCCCCCCCCCCTCCCCCATCGACGCACACAGCTCATGTCTGGCATTGACTATTACACTATCACTATTACAAACCTGCCTACTACTTCGAAAAATTCGTAGAATTGCGAAACTTTTTCTCCAATTTCAAAATTAAATCTTCTTGGAGGCAGCGTGGCTCAGCGGTACGGTCTGTACCCGAAAGGTACCGAGTTCGATCACCCGCCGCTGCGTTGTGTGACCTTGAGCTGTCCCCGTGGAATTATGCCATTTTTTGGGCAAAATTATGCCAATATTATGCCAAAAAAAAGGTAAATTATGCCATAAATTATGCCATAAAATCGACATTATGCCATAAATTATGCCAACAATCTGACATTTTGTAACCCCCAAAACCTAATTTTCACAATAAATAGGAATTTTTTTTTTCGGACTGGGCACCAGTATCGAGTGGTGTTCCGCAGGGAAGCTGCCTTGGTCCAGTTTTGTTTGTAATAATATTTATTAACGATCTTCCAGACGTTGTGGACTCTCTGTGCCAAATGTATGCAGATGACACTAAGGTGTTCTCTAGAGTAGACAAGGAAGAGTTCATAACTCAGCTCCAAAGTGATCTTGACAGCTTGGTACAGTGGGCTGATAAATGGCAGCTTAGGTTTAATGCAGACAAGTGCCATGTCTTGCACTTGGGATATAGAAACCCGCACCATCAGTACATAATGAGAAAACATGACTCTAGCGAGACTGTCATACTTCAGCCTAATGAAGAGGAAAAAGATTTAGGTGTGTTAGTAGATCAGGAACTCAAGTTCTCTAAGCACATAGAACCCCAAGTAAATAAAGCAAACAAAATCGTTGGCCTCATTAGGAGGTCGTTGACTCATCTTGATAGAGATAACATGAGACAACTGTTCACTGCACTTGTACGTCCCCACTTAGAATTTGGCGATGTAGCATGGGCACCACAACTACAGAAAAACAAAGACCTCATAGAAAGTGTTCTAAGACGCGCAACTAGGGTCATTCCTGGATTCAAAGATCTAGAATACACAGAAAGACGGAAAAAGATAAGAATACCTAGCATGCAGTATAGGAGAGACAGATGAGACCTAATTGAAGCGTACAAATACACACATAATTTATACTATGTTAGCATGAGCCCTCTAAATCTTGATTCCACCAGCACCACCAGAACTCTCCAAGGAAAGGTGTTCTCTAAACCTTAGGCAGAACTTTGTCTCAGTTCGGGTAGTCAACAAATGGAACCGCCTGCCTGCAACAGTTGTCGACGCCCCTTCATTGCAGGCATTCAAGTGCCGTCTTGATGCTCATTGTGAAACAGAAAAATACTGTTTGTAAAGTTAAATTCAGACACCTCCTTCCACTATGTGGCATGCCCAGTTTTGAGAGACTTGAATTATATACGTTCACGAATGCACAACAGCAGATAAAAGGCTGTAAAAGCCTACATAAATCTGGACTTATATCATATCATATCAATTCTTATAGGTTTAAAAGCTACATTAAGTTGTTTCGTTTCATTAAAAACAACTAAAAAGCAGAAATATATACCAGACTACTTGACAATGTAGAAAGAAGTAGGTACACAATTTTAAAGAACATTGATTTTAAGCCCTTAGCATGCTACACCAACCTCTGTGGCAGAGTAGCGTGTTAAGAATTGGGTTAATTTTTAAAAAATGTCACCTAAAATAGTTAACGTTTACATGGTCAAATGATTAGGGAAAAAAACAAAACAAACCAAGATACACATGAATGACAATGATAAATAAAAAGAAACGAAATTCCAAAAACAATATTTTTTTTTTTTTTCTGTAGTAATAATAACAATAGTTGTAATAGTAGTAGTGGTAGAGGTAATGGTAGGAGTAGTAGTGGTCGTAGCAGTGGTATTAGTCGTTGTAGAAGTGGTTGTAGTAGTAATAGTAATGTAGTAGTAATAGTAGTAGTATTAGTTATAGTAATAGTAGTAGTAATAGTAGTAGTAGTAGTAATAGTAGTAGTAGTATTAGTGGTGGTGTAGTAGTTGTAGTAGTAGTAGTAGTAGTAGTAGTAGTAGTAGTAGTAGTAGTAGTA
>NW_027622163.1:0-12500 GCF_034508935.2 Berghia stephanieae
GGGGGGGGCTCTTTCTAATCCTATTATCGTCACAATAAATGTCCTATTCTTTCGCCAGCTGAACAATTAACGTTTTAGTTGATTTTTTTGATTTTTTTAAAAAAACCCTTACACCTGAGAACCCCCCATCCCTTTCCCCCCTCCTTTCTTTCCAAATACCTCAGCCATACCCATCAGGTCAATTCCAATAATAGAGAGAGAGGAGAGGGGGAAGGGGAAGGAGAGAAAAGGGAAAGAGAGTGGGGAAAAAGAAGGGGAAGAGAGGGGAGAGAGAGAGAGGAGAAGGGAGGAGGAGGTGGTGGAAATTACCGACTGCCTCTGTCTGTGATATTGTGTAACAATTTGTTTTGTGATCCAGGAGTTGAATTTGAACGTTTTATTCATCAATTACTTTATTGGTCGAATTGGATTAACGATTTAATTTATCTTTCGATGTGTAGAAAAGTATTGTTGTTTCATCCGTTATATTTTACATCGGAAAAATAGGAGCTCTTACCGGCGATTGAAAGCCTTCTTTACTTTACTTTTCTTTCTTTCTTATTTTTTTAAAAATGAATATTTTGTCCGGAATTTTTTAATTCCATTAAATTTTTGATATTTAAGATTACACAACTGGTTTTAGAAACACGAACAAACAAATGAACAAAAAACAAAAAAAAACAAAACAAAAATTCTAAACGTGATGATGTGTTTTGAATGAGAAAAAAATAAAACTTCAATCCCGGCTGTTGGGATTTCTAAAAAACCCTTCTTCCTTTTGTTACGTAGGTTTCGGTTTATTGGTGTTGAGTAGTCAGGAGATCAACAAATTAGTGTGAATTACCAGAAGCTGTTTCTATCACAGCCATAATGACGCCCCGTGAGAGCTAACGGAGGTTGGGACACTTAAAAGTATGGGGGTAATCGAGTAGCTGATTTTGGCACAATTTTTTAAACAACTCCGATTGACGGGTCTTTCTTTCTTTTTTTTTTTTTTTTTATTGCTTTGTGTTTTGTTTTTTTCTCTCTTTTCTTGCTTCTTTCTTTTCCTTCCCCTTCCTTCCTTCCTTCCTTCCTTCCTTTCTTTATTCTTCCTTCCTTTCTCCCCCTCTCTTCTCTCTCTCTCTCCTCTCCTCTCTCTCTCTTCTCCCCTCTCTCCCCAATAATTCCTTTCTTTTCTTCTTTTTTTTCTTCTCCCTTCTTGATCTTTTTGTTTTCTTTATTTGAATTTGTTACATAATTGAATCTTTGCATTTTTGCGATCATTCATCATCTCATCATCATCATCATCATCATCATATCATCATCTCTCTTTCATCATCATCTCCTCCCCTCCCTCCTCCTCATCCTCATCATCATCATCGTCGTGTCTTCGTCATCGTCCATCTACATCATCATCATTCAATCAACTCATCATCATCATATCACGGGGGATTTTCCACTAGTTCTTTTTAAAATATATTATACTTTATGATGGGTAAAATCCTAAAATAATAATTCTTTTGAGAGGATGAAGAAGAAGATTTTAAAAAAAAATGTAATAAAAAGATCATTTTTTTTGCATTGCTGTCAGGCATTTTATTATTACCGGGGGCCTGTAGGATGTCATTTTATTAGCGTCTTTAAAACCGATGGCATAAATTTTTACATCGGTGGGAGAAGAGAGGAAATAGATCTGGGTATCGCTGTCACCCTGAAGCTAGGTTGGGCAGAACAAACTTTACTTGGAAGTTTCCAAATTTCGTAGTTTTTTCCAAGGGAAAAAAAAGAAAAGAATTGCACTTTAAAAAAGCGTTAGAAAAAAAATAATTTGTCTCACACGGTCCAAATACCTCGTTGGGGAGAGATCGCTTTTTACACGAAAGGGATCAAGGGATCCCGATCCCGGGTTTTGGCAGTCAAGATTTTTTTTTTCTGATCCCTCCTGTCCACCAGCAGTGGAATGGCGGAAAAGTACTTTCCGATAGACTAGCGTCCCTAAGTCTGAAGGAAAGCACACAATTGCTATTCTCCGTTTCAAGCTATAGAAACCGGGAAAACTCCGGTTCCATGAGCCTAATTGCTCTGAAGGCCTTTTTTTAACGGTCCCAATATGATCCAAAGTCCTGAATATAGATTCTAAGAAACTAAACTTTCTTTTCACAAGATTTATTGAGTCAAAGAGGCGTATGCAGTTCTGTCCTTCCTCCTTACCTAATCCTCTTCGGGCCTTGAGGCACATAGGGCATCCACCAGACATCTCCATTTTTTGCGATCGGCTGCTTTTGCGGTGGCTGTATTCCAGCAGTTCTGTAGCTGGAGCCCAAACATTCGTGTCAGGGCAGGTCTGTTTGTAGCAGCAGAAAACTTGGAAGTATTCGGCCAGGCTGCCAACTTTCTGTTTTTAAATAAATGAAATTATTTTTCTTTTTATAATACATCTATTAGGGTCTGGCAGGAATCCGAAAATAAGATTATATCTGGTTTTTCCCTTGTTTTAATTTATAACGATGATTCAGTGACCGTTTACGGAAGCAATTGATGCTATGCATTAAAATAAATTACTCACAAACACCCGCCAGCCACATAAAAAACCTACCAACACACAAAAGTATGTGCAAGCTTAACGTTTATAATATGATTGATCAATTAGTGAGAACTAATCAGTCAACTGGCTGTATAAAACCAATAACAAAGAACATGAAAAATGTTTTTTTCTTCTTTCTTTTTTTTTTTTTACATTGAATTTCATTGCGAAGACGCAACAGATAGTATGCGCTTGGCTTAGAAGCTCACAGCGGACCAACACCAAAACTCTCCGTGTAACATGAACTTTTATAGTCTGGATAAAACAGTTAAGTGAGAATTACTCATAAACCCGAGTGGCAAAAAACAATAACAAAGACCTGAGTGACGTCAACTTCGTTTTATCGTTATCTTAATTATTTTAGTGCGTCGGTCTCATTTTTTGTAATGGATTTACTCTCGATCCATCTCGATAATGTTCATACAAGCTTATAATGTCAAATCAGCAAGCGGTGTGGTTGGATGGAGAGAATCACCCTTGAATCGTATACCTATGATGTTCGCATGGGTGTACGATCCGATAGTGATGTCGTTTCTTCTTCTCTTTACTAGCCCATCCTGCTTCTTTGGTTTGTGATTGTATTTTTGACAGGGGATATTTTTTTTTCTGTAAATCTTCTGCCTGTTTGTTCTTGGTTATTTATAATTTAGCTTATGATATCTTTAGCTTATGATTTTGATTTACATTTGTACTATTTTTGTTAGATTGCTTGTTTTTTTTTTGTTTCAGCGGTCTCTCATATAACCTGAATTGTGTTGGAAGAGACCTAAAGCAACAAACAAACAAACAAAAATCAAATCAGCAAGTCAGTGCGCGGTAAATCAAGACAGATGCAAACCAGGAACTGTCATGACTAGTTGTCTCTTTCACACGACCATGGACATTCGCTCACCGCCCCCGCACCCGATAAAAAAAAAATGAGGGAAAACTAGAGATTTATTGACCTCGAGATAACGCCATTGTCAGTCTAATTAATTGGCCACATTCTTAAAATAGTATCCAGATCTACTTTGACCAACGTTCAACTCATCAAGTCTCATTACTGTAATGCGTCAAAAGACTGACGTGTACTTATTTACAGGTCTGATAACCTCAAATTGTTATGGTCTCATTTGTTGTGTTCGGTCATCAGATCTGAAAGTATGCGCACCTAGATCTCATTGTTGTGTTCGGTCATCAGATCTGAAAGGATGCGCACCTAGATCTCATTGTTGTGTTCGGTCATCAGATCTGAAAGTATGCGCACCTAGATCTCATTGTTGTGTTCGGTCATCAGATCTGAAAGTATGCGCACCTAGATCTCATTGTTGTGTTCGGTCATCAGATCTGCAAGGATGCGCCCTAGATCGATTCTGCCTACTTGAAAAAAAAATAAAAAATAATCACAATTTTCAGGTGGCAAAAATTGGTAGTTGCTATAGTTAACTTTAAAAATCAACAATTATTTACCCTCAATAAGTTTTAACCGACTCAGAGATGCTCATAAAGTTATGAAATTGCAGCCAAAATTTCGTAACTCTACGATCTTTTCGTAGTAGCAGGCAGGTTTGACCTAGATCATGACATACAAAAATAATTGTCATGACTTTTTCTCTCTTTCATCACACGACCATCGCGATATTGGGTCACTGCCTCCTACGCCACCCCCCCCCCCCCCCCCCCCCCCCCCCCCCCCCCCCCCCCCCCCCCCCCCCCCCCCCCTCCTCCAAATGAGATTTATGTTACCTCGGGATACCACGTTTTATCCGTATAATTTGTCACTTGTGTGCAATCCTATTACTATTAATAGTATCAAATCGTTTGATCGATAAGTTTCGAAATTACTCCTGCTATCATTTGCCCATTTGAAATCGATCGCACCGCTTTATGAAAACAAAAGTTGCGGACTGGATAGATAATGTTTTTTTAAATATTTTTTTTTTTAAATTGTAAACTGTACTTTAGTCTATATATTTTCGTGCACGACATCTGAAACAGTATTTGTTATGCAGCATGGCCTCATTGCGTCATTGAATCATATGTTTATCCTTTCTGTTTTTCTTCTTTTTTTCTTCTTTTTTTTTAGGTCTTCTTTTTTATCTCTCTGTCTTCCTTCCCTCCTGTCATTCATTCATTCATTCATTCATTTTTTCATTCATTTTTTTTCTGTCTGTCTTTCTTTTTTTTTGTTGCTTTTTTGGGGGTTTTGTTTTGCTTTAGTTCTTTCTGTCTTTATTCCGTCTATCTTCTTTATTTCTTCTTTCTTTTCTGTGTTACTTCTTTACCCCACCCCCCTTCTTCTCTTCTTCTTCTTCTTCTTTCTTCTTCTTCTTCTTTTCTTCTTCTTTCTTCTTCTTCTTCTTCTTCTTCTTCTTCTTCTTCTTCTTCTTCTTCTTCTTCTTCTTCTTCTTCTTCTTCTTCTCTTCTTCCTCCTCTTCCCCCCCCCCCCCCCCTCCCCCCCCCCATTCTCTCTCTCTCTCCCTCTTCCCACTCACTAACTCTCTCTCTCTCTCTCTCCCCCTCCCCCCCCCCCCCCCCCCCCCCCCCCCCTCTATTTTCACGCCAGTCTCATCTAAAGATAATACAATATATATGTTTCAATCAATCCGCATATATTCATATTACATCGGCCCACCTGTTGCTCAAGGTGGTTGAATGTGCAGGAACAAGTTACTCGTACATGACACTTTTTAAAAATTGCCCGAAAAACGTTTTCTTCATATTATCATAACAAACAATAGATTTAGATTACTTCCATTTAACAAAACTGCCGTACTATGACAACCCCCCCACCCCCTCACACATTTTAACTCACTCAATCCTGGCGAAGTGGCCGAGTGGTTAAGGCATTGCACTGTGACCCGGAATGACCCGGGTTCGAGCCCCGATTGAGGCACTTTCGTTTTTTTCCTTGATCAAGATTATTAACCCCCAATTTGCTCACTTGGACAACATGGGTGATTCCTGTTGACATCAGACATCTTGTTTTATGAGTTATCGATATTCCTTCGTTTAATGCCTAAGTGAAGATATCTTATGATGTCGTGGCGAACAAGGCATCTGTTTTTTTTTTTTTTTAATCCTAGAGCTTTTCGCTACTTTGCAAAATTGGAAAAAATGTATTAAAAATGAGCATGTACAAAGATAGTTTTATTCAACTTCCATTAACATGTTTAAAAAAAAAAACCCCATTAACTTTGATACTTACGTCTTTAAGTTGTGTCAGCAAAATGTAATAAATGGGCATGGGTTAAAAGTAACCCGGTTAAACTACGGATATGGTCGGTGTCAGGGTTGAGTGAGTTAACAATTTTTGGCCAGAAAATGTCGATCGTTTGAAATGCACCTCAACTTGTCAAAATCTCTCAGATCTGGGAGTTCCTAAGCGTTAAGCAGGGAATTCAATTGTGATCTTTGATTTCTCATTCTGTTATCTCCATTTTAAAAGCTGAGATTTAGCATATTATTGTCCCTGATTGTTGTGGAATTAGAAGTGGACAACATCACAAGTTTAGGGAGCCCTCGACTTCAGATGTTTCCCTGTTTGATCTATTAAAAATTTAAAAAAAAATATATTATTGGACTTGGTGGTTGAAATTGTGTGTGTGTGTGTGTGTGTGTGTGTGGTGTGTGTGTGTGTGTGTTTAGATTAGGATCAAAACATTAGTTATCGTAAAGTGTTTATCAATACAGTTTAATTCAGTTGAGGATGAACTCGCTTTATAAAGAACATGTCCTTATTTTGTACAATTATTAGTTGTATTTATTTATATTTTTGTGTGTGTAAATAGTTGATTACAGCCAATAAATTAACTGAGCAGCGTGGCTCAGCGGTATGCACGGTCTTTGCTTCTTACCCGAATGGTACCGAGTTCGATCACCGGCCACTACGTTGTACTGTGTGGCCTTGAGCAAGTCACCTCGCCCGTTTTACAAGCTCTCTTTCTCTTTTATTCGTTTAGGATAATGTAAAGAAATGTTATCGTGTTTGATGATATTCATTTATCTGGAGCATATTTAATTTGTTAAATATATACACGTGACTCGCCGCGTCAATCAGGTAATATGTGACCCATCGTCTCAAAACGGTATTATGGCGGAATGTTAAACTGGTCAAAATTATAAAAAATATTTTAATTTTTTTTTTTTTTTAAATTGTAAACTGTACTTTAGTCTATATATTTTAGTGTACGACATCTGAAACATTATTTGTTATGCAGCGTGGCCTCATTGCGTCATTGAATCATATGTTTATCCTTTCTGTTTTTCTTCTTCTTTTCTTTATTTTTTAGGTCTTCTTTTTTTATCTCTCTGTCTTCCTTCCCTCCTGTCATTCATTCATTCATTCATTCATTCATTCATTCATTCATTCATTCATTCATTCATTCATTTTTTCTGTCTGTCTTTCTTTTTTGATTTTTTGGGGGTTTTGTTTTGCTTTAGTTCTTTCTGTCTTTATTCCGTCTATCTTCTTTATTTCTTCTTTCTTTTCTGTGTTACTTCTTTACCCCATGCCCCTCTTCTTCTTCTTCTTCTTCTTCTTCTTCTTCTTCTTCTTCTTCTTCTTCTTCTTCTTCTTCTTCTTCTTCTTCTTCTTCTTCTTCTTCTTCTTCTTCTTCTTCTTCTTCTTCTTTTTCTTCTTCTTCTTCTTCTTCTTCTTCTTCTTCTTCTTCTTCTTCTTCTTCTTCTTCTTCTTCTTCTTCTTCTTCTTCTTCTTCTTCTTCTTCTTCCTCCTCCTCCTCTTCTTCCCCCCCCCCCTCTCTCTCTCTCTTCCCACTCTTCCCACTCACTAACTCTCTCTCTCTCTCTCTCTCTATCTCTCTCTCTCTCTCTCTCTCTCTCTCTAACTCTCTCTCCCCTCTATTTTCACGCCAGTCTCATCTAAAGATAATACAATATTATGTTTCAATCAATCCGCATATATTCATATTACATCGGCCCACCTGTTGCTCAAGGTGGTTGAATGTGCAGGAACAAGTTACATGACACTTTTTAAAAATTGCCAGAAAAACGTTTTCTTCATATTATCATAACAAACAATAGATTTAGATTACTTCCATTTAACAAAACTGCCGTACTATGACACCCCCCCCCCCACCCCCTCACACATTTTAACTCACTCAATCCTGGCGGAGTGGCCGAGTGGTTAAGGCATTGCACTGTGACCCGGAATGACCCGGGTTCGAGCCCCGATTGAGGCACTTTCGTTTTTTTCCTTGATCAAGATTATTAACCCCCAATTTGCTCACTTGGACAACATGGGTGATTCCTGTTGACATCAGACATCTTGTTTGATGAGTTATCGATATTCCTTCGTTTAATGCCTAAGTGAAGATATCTTATGATGTCGTGGCGAACAAGGCATCTTTTTTTTTTTTTTTTTTTAAATCCTAGAGCTTTTCGCTACTTTGCAAAATTGGAAAAAATGTATTAAAAATGAGCATGTACAAAGATAGTTTTATTCAACTTCCATTAACATGTAAAAAAAACCCCCATTAACTTTGATACTACGTCTTTAAGTTGTGACAGCAAAATGTAATAAATGGGCATGGGTTAAAAGTAACCCGGTTAAACTACGGATATGGTCGGTGTCAGGGTTGAGTGAGTTAACAATTTTTGGCCAGAAAATGTCGATCGTTTGAAATGCACCTCAACTTGTCAAAATCTCTCAGATCTGGGACTTCCTAAGCGTTAAGCAGGGAATTCAATTGTGCTCTTTGATTTCTCATTCTATTATCTCCATTTTAAAAGCTGAGATTTTGCATATTATTGTCCCTGGTTGTTGTGGAATTAGAAGTGGACAACATCACAAGTTTAGGGAGCCCTCGACTTCAGATGTTTCCCTGTTTGATCTATTAAAATTTAAAAAAAAAAATCTATTATTGGACTTGGTGGTTGAAATTGTGTGTGTGTGTGTGTGTGTGTGTGTGTGTGTGTGTGTTTAGATTAGGATCAAAACATTAGTTATCGTAAAGTGTTTATCAATACAGTTTAATTCAGTTGAGGATGAAATCGCTTTATAAAGAACATGTCCTTATTTTGTACAATTATTAGTTGTATTTATTTATATTTTTGTGTGTGTAAATAGTTGATTACAGCCAATAAATTAACTGAGCAGCGTGGCTCAGCGGTATGCACGGTCTTTGCTTCTTACCCGAATGGTACCGAGTTCGATCACCGGCCACTACGGTGTACTGTGTGGCCTTGAGCAAGTCACCTCGTCCGTTTTACAAGCTCTCTTTCTCTTTTATTCGTTTAGGACAATGTAAAGAAATGTTATCGTGTTTGATGATATTCATTTATCTGGAGCATATTTAATTTGTTAAATATATACATGTGACTCGCCGCGGCAATCAGGTAATATGTGACCCATCGTCTCAAAACGGTATTACGTCGGAATGTTAAACTGGTCAAAATTATAAATCGTTAGCATAGAACCCTAAAATATGGCATCCATTCGCCTCAACGAATCGTATAAACTCTACACAAGTCTGATATTTCTGGCTAAAAATTTAATTTTCAACATCTTAACCAATCCGACTTAATACCGTTTTGAGGCGAAGGGTCACATGTTATGTCGGGACGGTTGAAGAAAATGCGATTTTGTTTTCCAAAAAATTAGAATTTCATACTTTAATAAGTGTATCGCAATGTAAGTAGGTGTATCTCCATCATTTCATAGTAAACACTTCATCGGTGAATCATGTTTTGAACTCGTAACGATTGAACATTATTTCCGCTCATTCTGTTGGCTTAATAAATAGAGGTTAGAAAAACGGCCATCTGAAGTATGATTTGCCATCTGAAATATGATTGGCCATCTGAAATATGATTTTGGCCATCTGAAATATGTTTGGCCATATGAAGTATGATTGGCCATATGAAGTAATCTTTTGGAGCGTATGAATACAAATCCAACGTAAAATAAGGAAGTTCCAAGCGATATTTTATGACGATGAAGCAACAGTTTTTTCTCCAATGACCACTTTATGGATTGCTTGTATTCATTGCAAAATAAAGGCTTTTGCAGCTTATTATTGGCTACGAAATATCTAAGAATCTTACTCTGAAAAATTAAAATAATACTTTCATGGCTATGAATTGATTTAATTTTTTTTCTTCTATTTCTTTCTTTCTTTAATTATTAAATAATAATAATTTTTTTTTTTTTTTACCGCGCACCAATTCTTAACTCGCAAGCTTTGTGGTGTTAAATGGGGCGCTAAAAAATATCTAATTTAATTCGCCTAGGCCGTGAAAGAATCTCCTATTCGATTGTTTATACGGGCATCTAATAATGTGGAAGCCGATAGAGACAGTGAATAAATATCATTAAAAAAGTGATAAATTTCCCTAAAGCTATTCTATGTCATAGTGAAACTCATGACAAAATAGGAATTTTATGTATTTTAAAATCGGAAAAATACATGTATCTAGATCTAATTTTTGTTTGAGAACAAAACAAAAGGAAGAAATATTATTAAATTCATTATTTATAAGATTTTAGGCTTTAGGAAGAAAGATCGATTATTATTATTATTATTATTATTATTATTATTATTATTATTATTATTATTATTATTATTATTATTATTATTATTATTATTATTATTATTATTATTATTATTATTATTATTTTTTAAAAATATTTAACTAAAATTCAATTTTGCAGTATCTGATTATCCCGATATAATACCGATGTGAAGCGTTGTGTTACATATTAAAACTATAGTGTGTCACAATAGTGCTTGGAATTTATCAGTCAGTTTTACAATTCGATTGTTGGATTATGCTTACAATAATACTATCTACTGTGTCATTGGGATTATGGAAGTTATTCGTAGATCGTGGATAAAGTATGGTTTGTGAAGTAGTCAATATCATATCATTATTATCCGGAGTGATTGGTGCACTATGGTTTGACAATCCAACTTGACAACTATCTATACAAAGATCGATATATTATACGGGTTAAAATCCCAACTTGCTGAGTGAGTAGGTGCATGGATTGATAATAAGTAATCGTATCGCTCGTCCTCTAAACACGTCGTCGTCGTTGTTATCGTCGTTTTTCATCGTCTTCGACGTCGTTGTCCTTGTCGTCGTCATCGAGGCCGTCAGTCAAGCTCCTGTAATCTGTAACCCACCTCGAGATGTCTGGCTTCAGTAATATGAGTATGGTCATGGTCAAGCTCTTGCATTGGAGAGCTAGGAACAAGAAGGACAGAGATAAGAGGGTGGGCATTCTCTCTCTCTCCCTCTCTCTCTCCCTCTCTCTCTCCCTCTCTCTCTCTCTCTCTCTCTCCCCTTCTCTCTCTCTCTCTCTCTCTCTCTCTCTCTCTCTCTCTCTTCCCTCGCCAATTTATTCTTCTCTATGGTTTTCTATTTCATCTACAAAAAACCCCCCAAAAAACTACAGGGTGGGCATTCTCTCTCTCTCTCTCTCTCTCTCTCTCTCTCTCTCTCTCTCTCTCCCCCTCTCTCTCTCTCTCTCTCTCTCTTCATTCGCCAATCTCTTCTCTATGGTTTTCTTTTTCATCTAATAACTACACAGCCGTAAGTTGACATTCATAACGCTCTTATTTCAATTTCACCACATATAACAGGAGCTCTTGAGGTTTGATCCCTAATAGAGACAGGTTGATTTTTGTGTGATTTTTTTCTTCTTTTCCCTCTGCTTTATTTGACACTAATTCAGACACACACCTATTCAGTTATTTGTACTTTTTATGGTTAAAATTTCCATTACCATTTCCATTACCACAACAATATACCACCCGCCACCAACATTCTTCTTCTCTTTCCTTTTTTATTATGTATTTCCCCTCCAATTGTCCATTCTTTACGTTTCTATATTCCATCAATAATTTTTTTTTGTTCATCTCCCTCGTCAGCTACTCCTTTCCTCCACCTCTCACCCTTTGTTCTTCTGCTCGCTCCTTTTTTCTCTCTGCTTCTACTACTACTACTACTACTACTACTACTACTACTACTACTACTACTACTACTACTACTACTACTACTACTACTACTACTACTACTACTACTACTACTACTACTACTACTACTACTACGACGACGACGACGACGACGACGACGACGACGACGACGACGACGACGACGACGACGACTACGACTACTACGACTACTACGACTACTACGACTACTACGACTACTACTACTACGACTACTACGACTACTACTACTACTACTAGTACTACTACTAGTACTACTACTAGTACTACTGCTACTACGAGGGCTCTTTCAGAAATAACCGAAAAATGCCCATTACTCAGCAACCAGTGGAGATTTTTTAATTCTGTAAACGACATGATATTCCTTATTTCCTTACGGATATTCCCAGAAATTATGAAGTGCATCATTTTGCACAATGAATTTCTAGACGATTTTAAAGATGGCGGCCCACCTTGAAACTTGGTCAAAGGAGGAAATCAGAGCTGTCATACGTTTTTTGAATGCCAAAAAGTCTGAATCCTACCGAAATTCATAAAGAACTCCAGAGTGTATATGGTGAGCATTTTATAAGCTGTACACAAGTCTATCACTGGTGTAATTTGTTTGAAGCCGGCCATTCCGACTTGACAGACAGGGAAGGGAGAGGGCGTTCGATAACTGCGACGTCAGAAGACAATGTGAAGCGAGTTGATGAGCTTATTCGTCAAGACAGGAGGTTGAAACTTCATGAAATCGCAAGCAGTCTTAAAATTTCGGAAACTTCTGCCCATAGAATTGTATTTGATGAACTTGGCTACAGAAAAGTCAGCGCAAGATGGGTTCCTAAGCAATTGACAGACAATCATAAAGAACAAAGATTGGACATCTGCAGGGAACTTTTGAGAAGAAGCAAGAGCTCACGCAGGGTTCACGGGCATACTGCCAACGCCGGCGGAGACTTTCTAGGGTACGATGTGACTTTTCTTGACAGCATAGTCACCGTGTGAGACTTGGTTGCACC
>NW_027622164.1:0-13991 GCF_034508935.2 Berghia stephanieae
GAAAACAGATGAACTTAAGGAATTCACAACAACTCGATAAAATTCCATACGACAACGGTTGATAAAAGAATGATTAAAATATTATAGATAGAAAGCGCTTGGCTAAGAAGCTCGAAATTGCCATCCGGAAGTATAACGGACCAACACACAAACTGTGTGTAACCTAGAGCGTTTATAGTCTGGTAATACAGTTTAGTGAGAATTACTCATAAACGCGGATGGCAAAAAGCAATAACAAAGACCAGAGTGACGTCATCTTCTTTTCTATCTATAAAAATTATAATCAGGGTTTATCTATCTTTTTTATCTATCTTTCTACCTATCAAATCTATCTATTTTTTTTTTCCCCTAAGAAAAACAACTTCAAGGTCTTTTTGTACCTTATAATCTTTGCAAGTTTGAGCATTAATCCTTCGCACCAGATCGAAATCGAAACGCCGCCGATAGGTCCATAAATTTTACAGCACCAATTTGCTGTTTTTCTTTCGTGTGCACCTCCCTTCCCTGAAGCCCACCTGCTCGGGGCAGGACAGCGTCTAGGACCGGCCCCAATCGGTTTAATAAACACGTTCCAAACAATTTGTATAGTCAGCTCAGTAGTGAAAATTGGTCTGTAACTGTGGCCTCTTACACCGGTTTCCCTGGCTTCAGGTTTGGCAACAATCTTTGTGTCTTCCACACTTGTGGGAGCTTTCCTGTTGCAAGGACACAGACATTGCCTCTGCCAGCCAGACTCGTGCCCTGTGCCCTGATGCGTCACCTTATCAGGATATACGCCGTCTGTCCCTGCTGTCTTGCCGTTCTTTACATCGCTAATGGCTGCATCCACCTCTCGGGGACTGAATGGGATTCCATTCGACTCCTCCGCAGGTAAGCGAGTCCAGAATCGTACGGTAGGGCCTTTGCGGACACCGCGCTCAAAGGGCCTGATTGGGGACCCGTTGCTACGGTTCTTTATCTTCCTGGCACTCGATCTGCCTCACACTCTGGTGGCAGCCTTCGCGAAATTTCCCGGGTCGAAAACTTCGACGGTCTCCTGCCACCGTTGCTTCCCTTCCTTCTCCCAGAGACTGAAGTCAGGATATCGCCAACGTTCTGGGACTGGTTCTGCTGGTATTTTTGTACAGCTTTCCGACTCTTCCGTCCAGCAGGGGAGTAAATTTTTGTTTGCCCTGGGGAATGGAGCGGTGAGCGCTCTTAGCCAGCAGCCTGTTAAATTTCGGTTATATTCTCGGACTTGGGGGGATTTGAAAGGGCAAACTTTTCGCCAGAAACGCCGCGGTCACTTGCATCGGTTCTCCCCGTTCGCTCCCTTCGTGCCCGAGAGTAAGGTTAGGAGATAATCCTTCTATGGCGGGTACCCTTAAAGGTAACCTCGGCTGTAGAATAGTACAAAAGGTTCAGATCGTTGCAGTCCATCCATGAGTGGAGTTAAACTTTCCTGCCTCGTTGCAGCCTCGTAGCCCCATTCTTGATGGTGGCTATTTAAGTCTCCCAGATGGAAGGATGGCTAAACACAGGGAAACCGGTGGGGTAGTCCAAGTCGCTCTAGTGGTTGTAGATGATATGCAAATACAGCCCACCTACCTCTACTGAAATTCCATTCACCTGTTGCTGTCCGTTGCGCTCTCAATGACTTTTAGCTTCGATGGCTCTTAACCCTAAATGCTAACCCCTACCTTTAGCCTTGAAGTGTCCTCTCGCTGGACCACCGTTTAGCCTGGATCTGGGATCGAGAAGATTGCGCGCCTGGATAAAGATAGGCCCCGCCCGTAATAGGAGGATAACAACGCTACGAGCGGCCAGTAAACTTTGACAAAAAGCTCATGTTTTACCATAATCTGGTTCTCAATATTGAGGGATAATATATGTGTCAGGTCACTAACCCTGGATCGCATTTTCAGCTAAAGATATATTGGGGGAAATTCGCTTTTTTGGGGCCGACGACTCTCGCGACACGAACGGGAAGTATTTGGCTAGGCGGGGGCCCACCACTTCCCCATTGAATATCCTGTCTGATGCGGATTTCATGAACATAGCAGTGTGGGCCAGGATGGCCGAGGGCCCTTCGGGCACCGGGTTGGATCTCCATAACTCACGTAAACGGGCGTGCCGCTCAAGTGGCTCGCTATAGGTTCGAATTTCCCGAGATGGTCTCGTGACGGTCAACCCGAATTTACTCCTTTGCCCCCGATATGCCCCAAGTTCCCTCACCGCGTCAAGGTCCATAGGAATCCATAGGGAAAAAAAGACAACACAAAAACAGGTAGGACCAAGAAACCTGAAATGGGGGACTATAATAATCCGAAAATGGAATTTTTTTATACATAATTTCCTCTCTAATAGGCAAAAATCCCCGGGTGAATAACACAACTTTCATGGGACATTCATTTTGACGATTTTTTGAAATTTTTTCCCCCGTTTCCCCCCGAAATATCAATATTTTTAATCTATACAAACGAGCAGACACCCACCAAAAGTTTTTACAACGGACAGTTACCCAAAAAATAGTGCACTGAACATTTATATTTAATAATTACTGTAAAATTTAAAAAGGAGATAGAACATTTGTTTACCCAAAGTCTATTTTTGCAACACATAGATAATGAATTGACATCACCGGGGTCTTTGTTATTGGGTTTTTCCATCCCTTCGGGTACTTCTCACAAACTGTATAAAACCAACCAAAAAAGTCCTGGTTCAAAGAGTTTTTTTGGTTGTCCTTTATTTCCGGGGTAGCAATTTTGAGCTACTTTTAAACGCGACTATCAAAATTTTTTTGCATCCTCTGACCTGACATGGGCCTCGCAATCAAAGGGTTGGTGTGGGGGAGCTAACGTTTTTTTAAAACCAATCGATTGCGTATTGGGGGAGGAGGAACGGGGGGAGAGGGGAGGAGGAAGGGAGGGAGGAAGGAGGAGGAGGAGAAGGGGGAAAAAGATGCAGGGGAGAGGAAATGGATGTAAAAAAAAGAAGAAGGCTAAGAATGAACAAGAGTTGGATGCAAGAAAAAGAAAATTAAAAGTGGAAAGGGGAGGAAGTGAAGGCATATGTCCTATAACCTATAGAAGACCTTAAAATTTCAAAATAAGATAGCTGAATATGAAGAAAAAATATAATAAGCATTCCACGTCTCACCCTTTCAGAAGCTTGTTTTGAAATAGTGCTCCCCCGCAAATCTTTCCCCTATTTTTAAAATATCTCGTCCACACTAAGCTCGTCTGTCTAAATTAAAAAAATTGTGAAAGGCTTATTTAGCACGGCCATAAAATAAATAAATAGTTGATAAACAAAGATGCCAATGTACATTTCCAAAGAGGATCGAATTAACTCACTCAACCCACACCACAAAAACAAAAGTTTATCTAGGGGTTTCTTTTTAGCCTATCCATTTTTACATTGTATGAACAAATTTAGGGGGTATATCAAAGAAATGTTTCTAGTTTTTTTTATTTATGATAGTGAATAAAAACATCTATGTAATGCTCATTTTTTAATACATGTTTTTTCCAATTTTGAAAAGTACAAAAGTCTCTAAGATTTAGGAGTTAAACCCTTTAAAGGCCAAAAGAATTGCAAAAAGCATAGAGTAGAAATGCGAGAATATAGCTCTCTTTCGTCCAAATTGAGAAATTAGAAAAATTGATGCTTTTTAAACATTCCTTCAGATGAGCAACCCCTATATATATATATATATATATATTATATAAAAATATATAAATATATATATATATAATATATTATGTATATATATTGGAAGTTCGTTATATATATATATATATATATAATATATATATAATATATATATATGTGTTTTGTGTGTGTGTATTATATATATATATATAATATATATAATATATATATATATATATATATATATTGGAAGTTCGTTCCAGAGCGTTGGGACCTTTTTTAAAAAAAGAGCGTCCTCCACAACGTAAGAGCTCTTTCCTAGATTAGCCACAATTTTCCATCAATGACGAGCGAAAGGATCGGGTTTGTGTATATACCTTCATTTTGTCTTTCTTATCACCAAATGATTTTAATTTTGTTATGGTATTGATAAAATTTCAACATTCAGCAACTATGCATTCTTGCTTGCCCGTAGAAATGGGGTAGTAGGTAAATTATTTTGCATATCCTGTGATAATTTCGTCAACATTGAATCTCTGCCTCCAATAAATCTTCAATCTCGTTTATCGTCACCATAATGATAAAAATAGTCCTTCATATCCATTATATATATATATAAAATATATATATATATATATATATTATATTTTATATATATATATATATATATAGATATATACATATATATATAAAAATATATATAAATATATATATTAACCCACATTCGTTTGACCTGGTAAGCTATCCATTGCTCAAAACCGAAGCCTCCCATTCATCGTAATCAGTCCCAGCCGTAACCTTTAACGATTTTATGATTGCCTCGTCCTTGAGGACTGTGTGTGAATACTTATCATCGGGTAATGCCGGAAATCCATTGGGGATTCAAGTGTATTAAGACAAGCCGGTTGCTTCTCTGGTAGTCATCAGGCCTCAATCCAACGGAATTAATGAGGGATTTGCCCAAGGAAAAAGAGAAGAAGGTACGTAATGTAGTATTTTGTACAGTATCATCTGCTACGTATGAAGGTCAGTCTCTATTTGCCAACACCAAACAGAAAACAGCCTGTGGATTAAATTTCCGATATATCTTAACAAAAAATAAATGACTTTTGTATCGACTGATACAATGACTGATTATTTTTTATATTGACTGATTTAACTGCCTATTAAATTTAACAAATTTGGCCAGAAACGTGTCCTTCTAGTATGGATCGCTTAAAATGACCCTCATCTGGACAAAACTTCACAACTAGGCCCTTTAAAAACACAGGTTTGAGAGTTTTTGGCCAGCTAAGGGTAATTTTAATCGATCGACATTTTAAATTTGAAAGGATGAGTTTTGGCCAACAATTCCAATACGTGTTCCTTTTTCGAAGTACGCAAGACTGCATGTGCTGAAATTGGGTTTAGAAGGACTCCCTTGCGAACATCAACACATAACATAAAGTGCAAGACATGACGCTATACAGTGAACAAGCACTCATTTTTCACTTGTGTTTGCGGGAAAGGGTAACGTGAGTAAAGATCCTTTTCAAGGCCCCAACTTTACGCTCACAGTTGACTCGAACCAGGTAGCTAGGGCCAATATTAAAAACAAAAATAACAGACCACCCCCCCCCCCCCCCATTTTCCGAAAAAAAAAAAGTAAAGTAATACGTAATATGTTCGCAAGCTTCTTTTAAATTTAAAATTTAAATTTTTTAAACTTATTTCAGGGTTTTTAAATTTTCCCCCCTTCCCCATTCACTGTAACGCTGATATCATTTACTAATAGTTTTGGACCCCAAAATTCGACGTTTGGCAAGATTTAGGGACAAAAAGGAAAAACGACGCATTCGGGAGATGAAAGTTAGAATGGAAGGAGACCTTTGATCTTCAACGCAATGCAGAATCACAACATGGTGAATGATTAGCCCCAAAATTAAATTGGGGAGCCGGGGCTCGTGAGGGTCTATGCTTCTTACCCCCGGAAGGTACCGAGTTCGATCACCCCCCGCGCGCTGGGGGTGGCCTTAAAAGTCACCCGTCCTAGCCTTTTGCGGCGTTGCTTTGCGGCTGACGCCGGATTATTCCAGTTTTCCCCTTGGGAATGACCCTAGAAAAAAATTTGCCCTATGGATAATAAAGTGTTTAAAAAAAAAAAAAAACAATTATTTTTACTTATTAGTTTTTCAGTACAACGCAAGAGTAATTTCCTATTTCAAAATTTTTTTTTCTATTGTTTTTTTGGCAAATCTAACCATCCTCGCAAGTGAAGCGCTTGTAGATTAAAGCCCGGTCATTCGTAATTAAGGGTTTTCCTTACAAAAGGGGTTTGAGTGATTTTATTTGTAGTTGTTAGAATTTTTTCCTATGAAATAAATTTTAAGGACTCTTTAAGAAACACCTTAAACCCCTTTGTACGTTAAAAGTTTTTCAAAACAGCCTTGCAAGTGATATTATGAAGAAAAAAGGCAAACTTTAAAAATATTAGTCTTTTAAGCCTTTAGAGGGGAACATAAAGATAACTTTTCCCTTTTCCATCACTCATCTAATTTTTTTAAAAAACCCCTTTTTCATCCTTTCTAAATTTAAAAAAATTTTTTTACACCACAAAAAATTATTTTTAAATATTATTTTTTGGGGGGAAAAAATTTTTAATTTTTTTAAATTTAATTTTATTTTGTATACTGGAATTAAAGGCTTTTTATATTTTATAAAAAATTTTATTTTATAAATTATAAACCAATATAATTAAACCTAATAAATTTTTAAAAAAATCAATTAATTTTTTTTAAAATTTTTAATTAAAAATAAATTTTTTAATTTTTTAAATTTTAAATTAAATACGCCCTTATTAATAAAAAATTTTTTTAAAAAAATTTTTTTTTTTTTTAAAAATTACCAAACAAAAAAATTTTAAAAATTTTTTTTTTTTTATTTTTTTAAAAAGGGGAATTTTTTGGGATTAAATTTTTTTTTAATAAAAAAATTTAAAAAAAGCCCTTTTAAAATTTAAAATTTTTAAAAAATTTTTATTTTTTTTTATTTTTTAAATTTTAAAATTTTTTTTAATTTCTTTTAAAATTTTTAAAACCCCAATATTAATTTTAAAAAAAAATTTCCCCTTTTAAATTAAAAAATTTTAATTTTTAAATTCCATTTAACATTTAATTCCCAAAATTTTAAATTAATTTTAAAATTCTTTAAATATTTTTAATATTTAAATTTTGATTTTAATTTTTTATTAAAAATTTTTTTTTTAAAAATTTCCCCTTTAAAAAAAGAAATTTTTTATTTTTTTAAAATATAATTTTTTTAAAAAAATATATTTATTTTTTCAAAAAATTTTTTTTGGTTTTTTTTTTTTTCCCCTTACTGAAATTCTTAAACAAAAAGCGTGTTTATTAAATAAGGGGTGATTACAACCAAACTCAAATTTCAAGACCTCGACTAAGACTTAAAAAGTTTCTTAATATAATTTCTCTTAAAATTACGGGTCAAAGGGAAACGGCTTCGTTTTTTTTTTTTAGGGGAAATGAGATTGGGGAAATACGTCCCTTTTTGGGAAGTCCGAGCGGAAAATTTTATTAAGAGAGAAGTCAGTTGGTTTGCGGAGAACACTTCACCGAAAGCGGGGGACGAGAGAACGCATGCGCAAAACCATTTGCGTTTCCTCTTTTAGGTGACGCCAAAAAGGACCACCCCCCGCTAACCTTTCCCCATTCCTGGGTAACCCCGGGGAATATTAAAAAAAAAAAACAGAAAACTTGACAAATTCAGAACATTTTTACACAAAAGTTTGTTATTTTTTTTCTGATTTTTAAGTAAATTCCCTTGTCTCTAATTCTCTCTCTAAAAACCCTCTTAAAAACTGCAGGTGAGTTAACCCCCCCTTTCCCACCCATAAAAAATTGTCACACTCTTACGATGAAACCCCAACAAGGGGTAGATCTCTTTTAAAATTCCATGTGCTCGAGGTCATTGTCAGTTGCAAAAATGGTGCTCAAAGTGACCTACATATGAAAATCCCCACTTTTTTTTTAACTACCTAACATTGCGATTAGTCATTGTGTTCCATTACACATGGGTAGTTTAAAACAATTTTCATAAACAAAGCAGCATGTTTTTCTTTTTGTTCAGAAATACCCCAATCGGGGACAGCAACAAATCACGTGATTGATGACTCGGTTTGGACGAAAACAAAATAGAGATCGCCCCCATTGCCTCCGATTTCTCTTGTACACCACAAAATGTAAAGAATTGCTTTGATTACAGCATAAATTTTAATACTAAACATGGTTTTTAGAGCTCAACTTGTTCTTTTTTTTTTGAGTAAGAAAATCAAATTTTTGTCTAGATGGGAGTGAATTTTCAGCGAAATTTTTAAAATAGCTGGGAAGGAGAGAGTTAATGTCAAAAATAAACAACTTTAAGGGGAAAAAACTTGAAGCTGAAATGGGAAATCCAACCCTTATTTTGCAGGAACTATCACGCAGTGAATTTCAAGAATTTATGATACGGATTTTGATATTTTAGCCAATTGAATATTTAAGGCTTTAATCACACTTCCAAAGATGTTTGACACGAAATGCTGTTTAAAATGAAAAATTGCTCTATGGGGGATTAATTTTGGTCGGATTTTGGAAGTGCTTAGTTTTTTCCACACTTTTGGATGTCCGGAAATTAATTTTGTTTCTGTTGTAGCGGTATAAATTGAAATCATGTTTCAAGTATCTAAAAAAAAAAATAACAAAATGCTTTTTTTCAGTGCCAAAATAATAAACCACCACATGCCCCTTTGTATCCGCCCGGGGTCCGAAGTGTCCAAAAATTTTTGAATTACCTCAAGGGGGACCTGTTCGCTCAGCCCATAACGCACCCACGCTCAAAATATCGATGCTGAAGTTATCTTGTGATCTTAAAACATAAGTTTAGATAAAACCTAAATTGCACATTCAAACGGGAACTTTTTCAGTTATGATTTTATATTAAACAGACATTCCGAATCGTCCCGCTTCTTTGAGCCAAGAATGTGACCAGTCCGTATAGATTTTTTCGTGATGACGTCACTCGGTTTTTTGTTTATTGTTTTTTGCATCCGCGTTTATGAATAAGCCACGAACTGATTAAACCCCCTATAAACGTTCTGGATCACAAAATTTTTTGTGTGCTTGTCCGTTTACTTCCGAATGGGATGTTATGAGCTTCTTTGCCCAAACGCATACTAACTATAATCCCGAGATAAAATTTGAGAAAGGTCTAATTCAAATTCCCCCCTTTTCTTTTCCCCGGAGATTTTTGTTTTTAAGGTCCATCACGGTAAAGACCGAGTAACTCGGCTCATCGCAGAGGGCGCACAACGTGAGCACATGGGGGAAATTTCTTGCCCATACAAAAAAATACAAACAAACAAAAAAACAAACAACAAAAAGCATGCAGACATCGGGGTCCCAACTGGTCTTCACCTGCCTTTAAGCGCTAAGTCTGGTGTCTCGGAGTTATAGCATATATAAGTTTTCAGCATTTTTATTATTATTATTTTTATTTTTATTTATTATTATTATTTTATATTATTTTTATTATTATTATGTACTCATAACACTTAAAACGGGGTCAGAAATGTTAGATTCTTTTCAAAAAATATCGAAGTGAAAAACTATCCCAGTACCAGTTTTTTATTTTTTGGCTAGGGGGCTCAGCGGTACGGTGTGGTTTTTTCGTCTTGTCACAAAAGTAAAACATGTGAACGTGGTCAGTGTCGGAGGGGTGACAGTGACTCGATCCAATTTGTGCTCTTGTAGCCGGGGGGAAGGGTGACGAACAGTCGAGTCCTGGGTTCAACCCCATCACCCCCAAAAAAATAGTATTCTCATTTTCTTCTGTCACCCTCTACTCACTTCATTTGTTGCCCTGAGTAATGCTTTTACACACTTCCCCCCCCACTCGGCAGGTGGAATGAGTCCGGCAATAGTATAGGCAGGGGCAGATATTGTAAATGTAATTTAAAACTGAAGTTTAACAGGGGATTGGTAAGTATAAAATGGGGAAAGATATGCTTTTATATTTCATGCTGGGAAATAAATAAAAAAATTGTGATAATTGATCACGGTAAACCCCGGGAATTATCTACAAAAATGTTTTTAAATTTATTATGTTTTTAACCTTCTAAGCCATAACGACTTTTTTTTTTGACACATAATTTAAAAATAGATTAAATTTTGCCCGGGTAAGGACCACAACATTGCCATCAGAAGTAAAAAAGGCCAACACACAAAAAAATGGAACCCTGAAATTTTTTTAGTCTGGTTAATACAGTTTAGTGAGAATTTCATAAACGCGGATGGCAAAAAACCAATAACAAAGACCGGTCGTAACCTCGTTCTACACACTGATGCCACCGAGCCATCGTCTAGTGTACGAAATCCAAAAACGGGGATTTTCGGGGTCATTTTTTTGGTCAGTACAGGCCATAACTTTAAGACGGCCAGGGGCCACTCAACAATTGAATAAGAAACCCGATGGTAAAACATAAAAATGAATAACAATCCAGGGTTTCACTGTTTTGTTTTACTGGCCTTATCCGTCAATAATAGCCTCATTCAATATTTCCCCCCCTCCCCCCCCCCCCCCCCCCCCACACCCCCAAAAAGACCTCCGCTCACGGCCTCGCAAAAATTTTACTCGAACAATACTCACCCCCTTTTTTTTATAGGAAATGTGGCAGGACAAAAACAACCAGCAAACCAAGCATCGGGATCTTCCAAAAACAGGGGAAACCCTTTTTCAGAAGACCGTCACAACACCCCTGTGTCCTAAAAAAAACCCCCACAACACTGGCAAAGCATAGTCCCCATAACGGGAGGGGACCTTGAAAAACGAGAACCCTAGCAGAGGGCCGGCAATATTGGGACCCCACCAGGAAATACTGGGAAAAAAGCCCAAGCGACCCGATCTTTTGGTCGAACGCGAAAGGGATCTAATCAAGTCAAATCAAGGGCCATTTATTGAAACAATTTCCATTTTTCATTACCGGGAGCTTTTTTAGACCAATAACAAATCCGTTTTGAAAAAAAAATGCTTATTTTCTCTTGCCAAACTCTTTTAGTTCAAATCAACAGTTTGTAAGAAACGTGACTTTCAGCAGCTTTTTATTTAAACCCCGGTTAGGGTGATCCAAGGCAAAAAAGCGCTGTCAATACGCTTCAACAGTAGTTACTCCTTCCCCGTAAAGACGCAGAGTAAATTGTAACTCGTCTAACTATCGGGAAAATGGCGGGCGCCCTTATGAAATATTCTCCGACGAGCATAAAAGCGTATCCTTGAAAAAAAACAATATAAATCTGATCAGTTTTGACTTTTACACCTTCGATTACATGGATATGAAAAGTTCCTGGCACTGAAGAATAAAAAACAGATACTTTGTTTTGAACCCACGAGGCCGCCGTTTCGGGACGATGTGACATCAGACTTTTGAATCCAATTTTGTTACAGTTTTTTTTGAAAATTATTTTAAATGTTATTTTTCCCTGAAAGATTAGCAAAACGTGTAGCAGAGACAAAATGCAGTCAGATTTCATTTTTTAATTTGAATTCATATTAAAGCTGATTGGATCTTCAAGTTTAACACGAGTTGAGACAAAATGCAATCATCATTTTTACCAGTTTCCTTTGATATGATTCAAATGCTGATTTCTTCTTCATGATTAAAAGGAAGGGTAAATTTCTTATTTGGGGGATTTCAGCCAAAATTATATGTTAGATGCACTTTTTAGTTACGCCCCTTTTACAGTTCAAATAAAAATGAAAAAGATTATGGATTTAAAAAAACAAATGATAAAAAAAAATGAAAAAAAAATAAAAATTATTTTTTTTAAATTGCCTTTTCCGCCACGATATCATAAAGACATCTCGCCCAAAGGGATTTCCCCGAAGGGAAATCGATAACTCATCAACAAGATTTCTGAAGTCAACAGGGAAACACCCATTTGTCCAAAAGAGCAAAATGAGGGGTTTAAAAATCTTGCTCAAAAAAAAAAAACGACAGTGCCTGAAGGGGGACTCGAACCCGGGTCCCCCCGGGGCACATGGAATGCCTTAAACCATCGGCCACTTTTGCCCCCATATATATAATGAATTGATAAATAAGATTCTCTTTTTTAATCCACAGGGAAAAAAATTTCTTAAGAGATTATCTTTGATATAAACGCAGATAAAACCCAGGTGTCAGCATTTTATTTTTAAATTATTAAAGTGAAAAATCATCACCAATTTCACACATCATCATCATCATCACATCATCATCATCACATCATCATCAATCACACATCATGTCGTCATCAACATGGCTTCTGTCCCGGGGCCACCATCCTTCCCATTCAGTCACTGGTTTTTCATCCTTTGCTGAGCTTGTGAACTCTTTTTCGGTGAACACAATTTGGCATTAGTTTTCATGATTTAAAACCCCCCCCCCCCCCCCCCCCAAAAAAAAAAACAAGATGAACTGTGGGGCACAACCATAGCTCCCCTGCGTTACCGTGGGGGGCCATCCGCCCCCTGGTTCCTGTTAAATGGGAAAATTATGAGGGGTTAAAAAACACATAAAATATGTCTCTCCTAATTTAATCAACTTACTGAAAGATATTCCACAAGTACGGTATTCAAAAAATGTTTTATAGCTCAGTAAAATAAGAAAAACACACACGCACACAAAAACAACAAAAACAACAACAACAACAACAACAACAACAAAAACAACACTGCAACAATAAGGGTTAAGAAAAAATTTCATGTCAAAGCCCCCCTGAACCTTTGGGGGCTAGTGGTTTTAACACCGCCTTGGGATGGGGCTGTCCTGGTTCGGTTCCGCTCTATTTGGGGTTTCCGAAAAAGGCTCTTTTTCACATTCCTCACCGACTCATGTTAAAAAATGAGTACCTGGCCTTTAACAGCTTTGCTCTGTCTGAAAAAAAGAACAATACGCCAAAACAGGCAATGTTTCGTCTTACAGTACGGTTGCTTTTGGGCTCGGGGCCCATTTTAAAGCAATTTGCGTTGGGTGGATTTTTGCCGTTTCTTTTAAACTCTTAAAAAAAAAACTGAATCAATATGTCAATGAAAAATTCAATTTCAAAAGTTCAAATTTTATTAAATCTTGGGGCTTTTTCGACAAAAATCACACAATTTAACAAATACATGAAAGTGGAAAAAAGTGGAAATCGAACGAAAGAATAAACTGATTCCACTAATAACCATAAAAAATACAAAAATAAAGCTCGGTCCACCTTAAAAAAATACCGTTTTGGAACTGTGGATTCTGCATACTATTTTGGGTGTACCATAACTTTACGTCACAAGCTTTCTACATTGTAGTCAACATCGTTTGTTTATTTTTTTTGTAGTGCCAGTGTTACTTTCATTGTACGTAATGTAAATTACGCGACAATGCCCCCCAAACGTGGGTGTGGGGGGCAGCCATTCTTTGTTAAAAAAACAAAACTGTAAGAATCATTTTAGACCCATCGACCAACCGTAAACTCAACTCTTTCAAGGTTCCCAAATATTTGGCTGCGTCGTTCTCGACCCGGGAATTTTCCATTCCTCTTGACTTTTGCTGTCTTTCTTGACCACGAAATTTTAAAATATCATAGGAATTGGTTAGGAAAATAGCACATTTGGAACCCACGGGGGCAATCTGGTGTTATGAGGAGTGAATGGGGGGTTTTTGGAAAAGTGACGAAAAATTTTTATAAAAGAAATTTTGAGTTTTCAGTTCAAAACAAAAATTTTCCACCTCTCATTTCTACTACTACCTACTACTACTACTACTACACACTACGACACTCTACTACACTACTTTCTACTACACACTACTCTTACTACTACTACTAAAATAAAATTAACAACCAGGTACTCATTATACACAAAATACATTGCGAAGGGAGTAACGAGCCTTTTACCTAAAATCAATTCCGCCCAGCGATTTTTTTTGCAGGACCTTTTGTCGCCACAAAATCATACAACTTTAAACACTACTATATTTAAGGAAAATTCAACAACAACAAAAAACAACTACACCTTTTTACTACTACTACTCTACTACACTTAAATACTACTACACACCACTACTACTTTTAATAACTCATAACTACACTACTCACCTACTACACTCTACTACTCTATTCTACCCCCTCCACACTAAACTACAATACTACTACAATACTCACTACTACTACACTACTACTACCAACACTACTACTACTACTACTACTACTACTACTCTCTACTACACACACTACACTATACCAAATACTACTACTACTTTCGGGGACTTTTGAGCTTAAAACTGCCCCCTCTTTCTACCTAACCAAACCCACAAA
>NW_027622165.1:0-12500 GCF_034508935.2 Berghia stephanieae
ATGAACAAGAAATAAGAAGAAAGCTTGAGAACTTCGAAGCAGCGTGGCTCAGTGTGTACGGTCTTTGCTTCTACCCGAAAAGACAAAAATTCAATCACCCGCCGCTGCGGTGTGTGGCCTTGAGTATGGTAATAGAATGCAAATAACAACTTTTTCCAAGACTCAACTATGCGCAGCTCAGAGCGGGACTCGAACCCGGGCAAAGAAATTGAAGGAAAGAAAGAAAGAGAGAAAAGAGAGAGAGAGAGAGAGAGAGAGAGAGAGAGAAGAGGAGAGAGAGAGAAGTATTATGATAAGTGAAGGCTGACAGAAAAAGAAAGATGTAATGTAAAGGGAGAGAGAGAGAGAGAGAGAGAGAGAGAGAGAGAGAGAGAGAGAGAGAGAGAAGTATTATGATAGAGTGTAAGGCTGACAGAAAAAGAAAGATGTAATTGTAAAAGGGAAATAGTTTGATTAGGAATTCCAGAAACTCCTAATTGACAGAAACTATCTCATACGTTTGACAAAACAAACGAAGAGTTAAGTAGACATATGTGTAAAATGCAATCTACAGACAGAACAGATTTTTTTTAACGTATTACCTCTCATAAAGGTCACTGGCGCATACGCTTCTAAAAGCAATGGGTTATTATAATAAATATAATATTTGCCAAGAGTGGTCTAACTACCTACCATTCCAGTGGGCTTCACATAATATGTGCGGCTATGTGTCTAGTGTGTATGGCACTCGCTTTCGGATCGGAAGGTCCTGGGTTTGAGCCTCGCGCGCGGCGCATAGTTCAGTCCTTGGAAAAGGCTCTTTACTCAATTTCTCTCACCGTACTCGGGTGTAAAATGATACCTGGCCGTTAACAGCGTTGTCTTTGTCCGAAAATTTGTAATATCGCCTAACAGGCGGCATGTCCCGTCCTACATGTTAAATGTTGCTGTGTTGACCAGGGCCCCTTGTTAAGCGCTTTGAGCACATTAGTGGATATTGCACTATATAAAGCTCAATTTTTTAAAAATAATAATTGCATTGAATAATGCGACATGATTCTTTCTAGAGTGGCTAACAACTCAATAAACTAATACAAAAAATGACAACTGATTATTTCCGTAATGTTCTGTGATAAAGAGACGCCAACAATAAATAATTCAAAGAATTATAGATTGAATGAAGATGACGTCAAACAGGTCTTGGTTATTTTGTTTGTTTTTTTGTTTTTTGCCATCCACGTTTATGAAAACTTCGCAATAAACTGTATAAAACCAGATTATAAAAGTTCATGGTTACACATAGGTTTGTGTGTTGGTCCATTATACTTCCAGATGGTAATGTTGTGAGCTTCTTAGCCAAGCGCATACTATCTAAGATATAGAAATAGTCTTCAGTTTCTCTTAAATATATGTAAAATGACAAACGATGAAAACTATTGTGAGTCTGACATCTAAAGACAAAACGTAAATAGTCCTCAAAGTGAACCATGAGTGTGGGCAAAGTATGTCTATCCCTCCATCCTTTTTTCTTTTCAATATTTTGATAAGAAATATCCCAGCTATTCTTTAGGTGTGATAACACGGGTTTTTTAAATAGTATAAAATGAGAGGACATATTATAAAGTTTCCATTGAGATCAGGAGAGAGAAAGAGAGAGAGAGAGAGAGAGAGATTGCGAGAGATAGAGAGATGGAGAGAGAGTGGGAGAGAGAGAAAGAGAAAGAGAGAGAGAGAAGAGAGAAAGAGAGAGAGAAAGAGAGAGAGAGAGAATGAGAGGAGAGCAAAAATGAAGGACATATTATAAAGTTCCCATTGAGATCAGGAGAGAGAGAGAGAGAGAGAGAGAGAGAGAGAGAGAGAGAGATTGTGAGAGATAGAGAGAGAGAGAGATTGCGAGAGATAGAGAGATGGAGAGGGGGGAGAGAGAGAAAAAAAAGAAAGATAGAGAAAGAGAGAGAGGAGAGAGAGAGAGAGACACAGAGAAGAGAGAGAGAGAAAGAGAGAGATTAGTAATGAGAACATGCATATATATAGATCAGAAATTCCCCAAAACATCTAATTAGAAGGAAGTAATTCAAGGTTTAACAAAACAATGGCAAACCAACCAAAACAAACCTAATTGCCATGGACACACACTCATTATCGTCCCACTCAAAACATCCACATTTTGTTTTCATCTCCAATATTTTCAACTCAAGGCCACGAACCCCATTATGACCAATCGTGTCCGAACAGATAAGCGCCAAACGAATTTACTTCTTGTTGTTGTTGTTGTTGTTGTTGTTGTTGTTGTTTTGAACATTGAGCTTTATATAGAGCAATATCCACTAAATATGCTCAAAGCGCTTTACAGGGAGTCCCTGGTTACCAGCAAATTTTAACATGTAGGACGTAACATGACGCCTATTAGGCGATATTACAATTTTTCGGACAAAGACAACGCCGTTAACGACAGGGTACTCATTTTACACATGAGTATGGTGAGAGAAAGTGAGTAAAGAGCCTGTTCCAAGGACTATACTATGCGCCGAGCGCGAGGCTCGAACCCAGGACCTTCCGATCAGAAAGCGAGTGTTATAAACCACTAGACCACATAGCCGCAACATAGTTGTTGTTGTGGTTGTTGCTGTCGATGGTATAGTTAGTGTTCTTTTTTGTTGTTGTTATTCTTTGTTGTTGTTGTTGTTGTTGTAGCCACCTGCGGAATGTTGGACCAAACCATTATTCTCTACTAGTGAGTAATAAGCCTAACCAAGATGGGTGGTAGAAAAACAGAAACCAAGGTACGAAAATGCCCGTATCCATTAAAATGGTGAGAGGGGGGGGGGGGGGGGGGGGTGGGGAGATCGAATCCTTCAAGCCTTGCATAGGCGTGCAAATCATTTTACATTAGAGAGATTTTAATCTTGTACTGAGAGAATTTTAAGTAAGTTTTCCAAAGCTACTATACACAACGTTCGTAGTACCTATTGATAGTTCGAAGATGACGTCACTCAGGTCTTTGTTATTGTTTTTTGCCATCCGCGATTGTGAGTTGTTCTCACTAAACTGTATTAACCAGACTATAAAAGTTCATGGTTACACAGAGTTTGTGTGTTGGTCCGTTATACTTCCGGATGGCAATGTTGTGAACTCATTGGCCAAGCGCATTCTATCTATTGGGACCCAGTTCGAAATTTCAAAAGCAAGAATTTGAGAATATAATTATAATTCCCCTCAAATGTATTCATTCCTTCAGAGCGAGGGAGAGATAGATAGATAGAGAAGAGAGAGAGAGAGAGAGAGAGAGAGAGAGAGAGAGAGAGGGAGAGAGAGAGGGGGGAGGGCTTGATTCACATCAACTTCAGAAAAAAAACTACCCAAACAAGACGAGGCATGGAAGGGAAAGAGGAGATTTCCTCGAAGGTCAGCTGATAATAATAATATAACTCGACAGCAATGGGTAAATTGGTACCGTAATTTAGTAATTATGACATAACTATTTTAGTCTAATCTTTCAGTAGGTATATCTAACGTTATAGTCGGATCAATGTAATTATCAGAGACGATGCGTGGCGTGGGTAAAGCTTCTAGGGGAAAAAAATCCCAGTGTCTTACGTCAGTGTTCACAGCGGTATGGTCTTTCCTTTGAAACCAAAGGGCATCAAGTTCAAATCCCGCCGCGCTTTTTGGCTTTAATAATGATGAGAAATAATATAGGCTATGGAGAAGTGAGTGCTAGATGAAAACAGACAATAAAAAAAATATCACGGTATCAGAGCCAACCTGGATCCAACTTACGCGGCACCCTCCGCCTGGCTGAGAGAGAGAGAGAGAGAGAGAGAGAGACAGAGACAAGAGAGAGAGAGAGAGAGAGATCGGTGAACAGTCGCACAAGCCAGAGAGCCAGCCATCCAGCCACACAAAAATATGGACTTGCAAACTTAGTACCTTTTTTTTTTAGCATGACTTGGAATAAGTCATTTTACTCTATCTTACTTTGCAGCGCTGCACTGCGGCTGATACATGGAACGTTCCAGCGTTCCCGTGGAATAAACCCTAAAGAGAAAGTTTCTCTTGTGGTGAGTAAAAGTGTGCGGCTATGTGGTCTAGTGGTATGACACTTGCTTTCGGATCGGAAGGTTCTGGGTTCGAGCCTCGCGCTCGGCGCATAGTTGAGTCCTTGGAAAAGGCTCTTTACTCACTTTCTCTCACCGTACTCGGGTGTAAAATGAGTACCTGGCCGTTAGCAGCGGTGTCTTTGTCCGAAAAATTGTAATATCGCCTAACAGTTCCGTCCTACATGTTAAATGTTGCTGTTGACCAGGGACCCCTTGTGAAGCGCTTTGGGCACATTTAGTGGATATTGCGCTATATAAAGCTCAATTTTCTTCTTTTTAAGGATTCAGAAAAGAAAACAAACTTATATATGCGACTTTTAAATGATCGCATTTTCTCGGGTAACCTAACATAATTTTGCACGCATTATTAAACTAAGCTCAATCAATTCCAGCGAAACTTAAAGCGAAAAGAAGAAAAAATTACAATAATTAAATTTCATCATTATTGTTTACAAGTTTAAAAACCTTCTTCCTCCCTATTTCCCATCCATCTCCTATCTCATTCAAACTAAGCGACCCAATCATCGAACCAATTATTTTGGTGTCCAAAATTTCAAACATTTTAAGCAAATAAAACTGAACTAGCTAAGCTAAAATACAGTGTATTGATAACTTCGTAATGGCAGCAAAATATTACATTACGAAAAGGACTGAGCAATGAAGAGATAAATCACAAAATGTAACTATATGCATATTTTCATATCCTTAGAATTAGGAAGGGAATGATAAAATCGTAACAATTTTCCTCGCTTCCGGTTCCAAACTTCACGGAGGAGTGCATCCCGTCCACGTAAGACTGATTACACACTATTGAGTAAACGGTCCTCTGGAATTAAAGTGATGGCATCTGTATGTTCTTGTCGGCAATAAAGATCGTCCTTCTTGACCATCAACTCTCTCCTTATCAGCCATTTTCAGGATTTTCCCCAAAACTTCACACCCAACTAACACAAAAATATATTTCTTATCACTCAAACACAATAGGGAATGAGATTAGCGGAAGAGTAGCATCTCTTGATTGGACGTCACCGGCGGAAAAGTTATTAGAGAGAGAACGTCATGTTGGTTGTGCGCATGCGTCTCTCGTCCTCGCTTCCGGTGAAAGCGGTATGAGACACTTCGCCGAAAGCGAGCACGAGAGAGACAAATGCGCAAAACCATTTTGACGTTCTCTATGTAAGGTGACGTCCAATCAAGGGACGCTACTCTTCCTTTAATCTCATATTCCCTATAGCAGTAAAGTTCTTGCAATAAATAATTTCTTTAGCAAAACAAGCTCTTAAACAAAAGTGTTCGTTTTCTTTAAATTGTAGTATAATGTACAAAAGAAGTCTGAATGAGAAAAATGATGACTGTATCGTAACGAATGTGACGATTTTCTTATGGTTGGTAAGGAAATGGTTAACTCATTCCACACAGAGTTCACTGTGTATAAATAGAATGCGCTTGGCTAAGAAACTCATAACATTGCCATCCGGAAGTATAACCGACCAACACACAAAACTGTGTGTATCCATGAGCGTTTATAGTCAGGTTAATACAGTTCAGTGAGCATTACTCATAAACGCGGATGGCAAAAAAAAACAATAACAAAGACCTGAGTGACGTCATCTTCGAACTATCTATATGTTAACGATGGCTACGATAGAGTCCTCCGTGGAACTAGTTGCATATTTCCAATGAGTTTGGAAACTAAGCTGTGACGTCACACTATTAGTCCCTATTCGTAAAGGGAACAAAAACCAAACAAACGTTTTAGGCTAGTCCTAACATAAGGCTTGTGTCACAAGCGTTTCCTCTAATTTTCTCGTGTATAATCAAACATTAGACAGAAAATGCTTGCATATATAGATTTTTATTAGATTCTAATTCGTTATCAACTCCAAAACCCTGTATTGAAATTGCAATTTTATTCCTAATGTCAGAAAAGCTTACCTCACTCAACCCTAACATCCACTATATCCGTATTTTACCCGGGGTCACTTTTATCCTATGACTATTTATTAAATTTTTCAGAGACAAATTATAGGCGTAGTATCAAAGATAGTGTTTTTAATTTTTACATATTAATGGTAGTTGAATAAAGATATCTATGTACATGTTCATTTACAATACATTTTTTTTCCAATTTTGAAAAGTAGCAAAACTCTATAGGATTGAGTGAGTTAACCCTTTAACTCTATCCTTACCAACCATAGGAAAATCGTTACATTCGTTACGATGCAAAAGACAATTTTCTTATTCTGATTCCTATTGTACATCACAAAATTTAAAGACAAGCTTTGATAACAGTTATAAATACTCAACACTGTGTTGTAGAGCTCACTTGCTACTTTTTTGTTTGAGTAAGAAAAGTCTATGCTTGTGTTGGGTGGGAGTGAACCTTCGGGGGGAATTCTAAAAATTGCCGGTAAGGAGAGAGTTAAAGTGGGGATTGAATTCCTCTCAACTAAAAATTACTTCTTACATTATGTCCTTAGTTATAACTACAGATCTATCAATATTCACCAAGAGAATAAAAACAGCATACAAAGAAACTCGGACTTCGTTAATGTGTGTGTAAGGTTTTCATCAAAATAAGCTGTTAGCCATGTCGATGTTAATCATAAATAGCAAATTGGCTCGGAGAAGCCACGACCAGGTGTAGTTTCGTAAAATTGCAAACGACATAGTTAACAACATTAGCTGTTTCTAGCGCAAAGTTGCAAATTATTCTGACGTGGAGTATCATTACTTTTATGTTAAAAGTAATAAACAAAAATCATAAATACATGACTAAAATAGAACAGATTGATTACTTTTAACTTCTAGCTGTTTACTATAACTTTTACTTTTAGATTACTCGTTAGGTTGGGCTGTTTCTGTATTGGTTTTAGAGGGCTTGTGAATCATTTGGGATGCTTGTTGTTGATGTTGCATCGGAATTCGAAACCGCTAACTACATTTTTTTCATATTATTATGGGCGAGTCTCGTTACCGATCAACACCTCGTCCTGGAAGCGGCGCGAAGATAGATACCGAGCGAAGAAGACAAAAAGAAATCACTCAATTTCACATTGACATGAAGGTTGGAAAATAGATGTCTTTTAACCATTAACTGCTGTGCTTTGGAAAGAAACGTATTTTTAAAAAGAAATTGGCCAGAAAACTCGTCCTTCAAATAAATATAGATATCGATTTAAATAACACTCATCTTGGGAGAAAAAAAAACTCTCAAACCTGGGACCTAGCAAAGTCTTTCTTAAAGTCCCAGGTTTGAGAGTGATTTGCCAAGATGAGGGTCAATGAAATTGCTCAATATTTGAAGGACGAGTTTTCTGGCCAATTTTTTTTAATACGTGTCTTTCCAGAGCAACCGCAGTTAATGGTTAAAAGACATCTATTTTCTAATCTATTTTCTAAATTGATTGATATTTGAAGGACGAGTTTTCTGGCCAAATTTTAAATACGTGTTTTTTTTTCAAGAGTACGGCAGTTAATGATTAAAAGACATCTATTTTCTAACCTATTTTCTAAATTGATTGATATATTTGAAGGACGAGTTTTCTGGCCAAATTTTAAATACGTGTTTTTTTTTCAAGAGTACGGCAGTTAATGATTAAAAGACATCTATTTTCTAACCTATTTTCTAAATTGATTGATATATTTGAAGGACTAGTTTTCTGGCCAAATTTTAAATACGTGTTTTTTTTTTTTTGGGAGGTTTTTTTTTTTCAAGAGCACAACAGTTAATGGTGAAAAGAAATCTATTTTCTAACCTATTTTCTAAATTGATTGATATTTGAAGGACTAGTTTTCTGGCCAAATTTTACAAATACGTATTTGGTTGGGGTTTTTTTTTTTTTTGGTTTTTTTTTTTTTTTTTTTTTTTTTTTGTTCATGAGTACGGCAGTTAACTGGTTAAAACGATAAACAGGAAACAGTCAGCTGAAATGACTTTGTGTGTAACTCATCAAAACCACGCCGTGATCAATTTTGCTCACACGAGTTATTCCCCTTCTTGACTTTCTATTTGCACCTTTTCCAATTACTGTTACAATCATCTTCCTCCCTATTATCCACATGATGACAAGGATCTTGAGATTTAGCCCGGTGGAGTATTTCGTCGTTTTTTGTTTTTTTGTTGTTTTTTTTTTTTTGTGTGTTTTTTTGTTGTTTTTTTTTTTTTTTTTTTTTTTTTTTTTTTTTTTTTTTTTTTTTTTTTTTTTTTTTTTTACCTTTACATTATTAACGGACATTTTTTTTTTGTCTGTGTACTATCGTAGACTGACAGAACATCTTTAATCTCAATTAAGCTAGAAAACTTGTTTTTACATTGAGCTTTAGTACAATAATAATAATAATAATAATAATAATAATAATAATAATAATAATAATAATAATAAATAATAATAATAATAATAATAATAATAATAATAAATAATAATAATAATGTTGTGCGGCTATGACACTCGTTTTCGGATCGGAGGGTCCTGGGTTCGAGCCTCGCTCAGCGCATAGTTGAGTTCTTGTAAAAGGCTCTTTACTCACATTCTCTCACCGTACTCAGGTGTAAAATGAGTACCTGGATATTAACAGCGTTGCGTCTGTCCGAAAAAATTGTAATATCGCCTAACAGGCGTCATGTCCCGTCCTACATGTTTATTGTTGCTGTTGGCCAGGAACCCCTTGAAAAGCGCTTTGAGCACGTTTAGTGGATATTGCGCTATATAAAAGCTTATTTTTTTATTTTTTTTTAAATAAGTGTCCTTGCCAAAATGGAAAACGGTGTTTAGCCGTGGTACCCTTGAAAAGCTTTATAATACGTATTATTGTGGCAGGCAGGGCTAATGAGCAAGGAGTTAAAATCAATCAGGTTACTGAAGAAACACATTTTAAAAATATTGAAAAGAAACGTTCAAATATCGATCGATTAAAATGACCTTCATGTAGTCAGAAAAAATTTCAAACCTTGGACCCCACTAACCTTGGGCTTCATAATTTAAAGTTCTTGGTTTTTACAGTTTTTGACAAGATGAGGGCCAATTTAGTCGATCGATATTTCTATGGAGGTTGAGATTTCGGACCAAAATATGTTTTAATGCGTCCATTCCTCCTCCCCCCCACCCCCCCCCCCCCCCTTTCATCTCCAGACACATTACGCCAGGTTTGGAACCAATGTGAAATAGGAGCAAAGATTGGTAAAATTGAATCTTAAAGGTTCAGATAACGGAGAGACCAGTATCGATAAAACATAAAGCTACATCAGGCAGAATCCTGATTCCCCCCCCCCCCCCCCTTTTCCTCCTCGCATTCAGAAAGAAACTCGTTTTGCCCTATGTACTGTATGGTGAAACATCTATAACATAATGTACATATCATATCAATTAAAATCACGTGAAATAGCTATAAAATTCTTCCTTTATTTTAACTTGTACTATCTTAAGACTTTTCTCGTCTCTATTTTTATAAAAAAGCACCAAGTACATTAATTTTCTTTTTCTTTCTTTTTTTTTTATTCTTTTTTTTTACATCTTTTATCTGAACGGTAAGTTTTATCCGAGGAACGTTGTAATTTACACTAATAATGAATTGCCCAAGGCAATCCGTCTTGTTTGAATGTTCTACTGGAAGATATGACCCCAAACTAATAATAATAATATTATAGACTACATATTATTACAGATGGTGTTAATCGTAACTTCCAAACACCCTTGGGCAGTCATATATTATATACAGCTGTGGACCACTGAATGGAAATGGATTAAAACAGACAAAAATGTCTATAAGAACAAAATTTGGTGATAGATCGTTTGCTTGTTTCGGCCCCAAGATTTGGAATGAACTACCACGTGGTCACTCAAAATTGATAATTTATATTGTATTTTACAAGAGAATGAGCGCTGTATTATTATTATTATTATTATATTATTATTATTATATTATTATTATTATTATTATTATTTATTATTATTATATTATTATTATATTATTTATATTATATATTATATGAGACTAATATTTTTATAATAAACAGTAAGAAGACGAGTGCGTATTTTTCACGTCATTCTTTTTTTTCTCTTTTAGTCAAGTACGAACTGGGAATAATGATTAACATGACGATAATGACGATTGGTGACGTAGATAGTGACGTCATATGCAATGCTATTTATAGCAATGGTACTCGTTATATATATAGTTCGAAATTGACGTCACTCAGATCTTTGTTATTGTTTTTTGCCATCTGCGTTTATGAGTACTTCTCACTAAACTGTATTATCCTGACTACAAACGATCTTGGTTACACAACGTTTTGTGTGTTGACCAGTTGTACTTCCGGATGGAGATGTTGTGAACTCCTAAGCCACGCGCATAGTAAATATTGTCAATGGTTCATGGGGAGAAAAAATCACGTTTTTGTTTTTGTTTTTTGTTTTTAATTAAATTAATACTCTCAAACCAACGCAAAATATTGTCCATTACAACAATGTTAAATCCATCAAATCGCCCATAAGAACAGCAAAATTCTATGCGCATTTCGGTGTAATGGGGATTTAATAGAATAAGGAGATTGTTCAATGAGCTTTAATTTTCGTGTATGAGAAAGATATGAACATATTATGTGTATGAAACGATACCAGGCAAAGCAAGAAAGAAAATTACAATTTACGAGCAAAATTGCTGATCATAAATCATTCCTTTTTATGTCAACTTTCTATTCTAGTTGTGCTGCAAAAGTTTTGTTAGTGGGATAAATTAATTGCTTCACTCATTTCTAACATTATAAAGGCCCGTTTTTTACCTGCGCGATGTGAATAATTTCTCCAAAAGCAGAGTTCAATAGACAACGAAGTCATGCATTTTATATCTATTTGTTTATATAACCAACAATGGGAGGGAAAGTGACTCAAACTTGAACTTCAAATATAGGGCAATATCCACTAAATAAATAAAATAAAATAAAATTTAATCAATAAAATAAAATTACCTTTATTCATCAAATTGGAGAAATTTATCTCTAGGGCCTATCCTGTATCTAGGGTCTATTCCAAGGGAAAACTGGAATAACCCAGCGTCAGCCTCAGTGCAGCGCCGCAAATTGATCTAGGGCGAGGTGACTTGCTCAAGGCCACACAGAGCAGCAGCGGTGGGTGACCGAACTCAGTATCTTTCGGGTACGAAGCAAAGACCGTACCGCTGAGCCACGTTGCTACGTACTCAACGCACTGTACAAAGGCTCTCTAGCCATCAACACTTAACATATTGGACGAGGCATGATGTCTGTTAGGCAGACCTGCGCTACTTGAAAATTTATAAATTCGTCATTCTTAGAGGAGATAAAAATTGTACTCGCTAAAGTTAAAATTAATGTATAGCACTTTAACACCTTTAACTCACTCAACCCTAACACCGACTATATCCGTAGTATACCCTGGGTTACTTTTACCCCATGCCTATTTATTACATTTGTCTGAGACAAATTATAAGCGTAGCATCGATCAAAACTAATGTTCTTAATTTTTACATGTTAATAGTAGTTGAATGACTATCTACTCTGTACATGCTCATTTTTAATAATTTTGTTTCCAATTTTGAAAAGTAGCAAACAAATCTCTAAGATTGAGTGAGTTAAAATGATGTAGCTTGGCAGTAACTTTAATTTTCAATAAGATTTAATTAATTAAAAGATGCTCATGAAGTTTTGTAACTGAGCCAAAATTCCGTAACCCTACGATTTTTTATTTTTTTTTTTTTGTAATAGTGGCCAGGTCTGCTGGAAGGTGGTTTTATAAACGTTTTTTTTCCCAACAGAGACGCTGTCACGGCCATGTACTCATTTTACACGTGAGTACGGTGAGAGAGTGTGAGTAAAGGACCTTTTCCAAGGACTCAACTTTGAGCCGCTCAGAGCGGGTCTCGGACTATGAACCTTCCGATCCGAAGTCGAGCCTACCACTCGACCACGACATAGCCGCATAAAATAGAGAAAATAATCTGCACTATAATATATAAAATGGAGAAAATAATCTTGCACTATAATATACAAAATGAAGAAAATAATTTGCACTATAATATATAATATGAAGAAAATAATCTTGCACTATAATCTATAAAATGGAGAAAATAATCTTGTACTATAATATATAAAATGGAGAAAATGATGTTGCACTATAATATATAATATGGAGAAAATAATTTTGCACTATAATATATAAAATGGAGAAAATAATCTTGCACTATAATATATAAAATAATGGAGAAAATATTTTTGCACTATAATATATAAAATGGAGAAAATAATCTTGCACTATATAATTTATAAAATGGAGAAAATAATCTGGCACTATAATTTATAAAATGGAGAAAATAATCTTGCACTATAATTTATAAAATGGAGAAAATAATTTTGCACTATAATATATAAAATGGAGAAAATAATCT
>NW_027622166.1:0-13981 GCF_034508935.2 Berghia stephanieae
AGGGGAAGGGGGGGAAAAAAAAGGGAAAGGGGGGTGACCCGGAAAAGAAGAAAAAAAAAGAAAAGAAGAAGAAAAAAGAAGAAGAAGAAGAAGAAAAAGAAGAAAAGAAAAAAAGAAGAAGAAGAAGAAGAAGGGAAAGGGAAGGGAAGGAGAAGGGGAAAAAAGAAGAAGAAGAAGAAGAAAAAAAGAAGAAAAAAAGAAAAGAAGAAGAAAGAAAAAAAGAAGAAGAAGAAGAAAAAGGAAGGGGAAGGGAAGGAGGAGAAAGGGGAAGAAAGAAAAAGAAAAGAGAAAAGAAAAAAAGGGAAAAAGAAGAAAAAAAAAAAAAAGAAGAAAAAGAAGAGAAAAAAAGGGGGGGGAGGAGGAGGAGGAAAAAGGGGGGGGGAAAAGGGGGAAAATTTTTTGGTTTCCCTTCAAAAGACCCTGGGTTTTTTATCAAAAATAAATAAGCACCCACCAACCCCAACCTAAAATATAAAGGGGCCTAATGCCCTATTTGCATATTAAAAAAAAAATTTAAATTTTTTTTAATTTTTAAAAATAAAGTTTAAAAATAAAAATAAAAATAATAAAAAAAAAAAAAAAATAATAATAAAATAAAAATTTATAAAAAAAAAATTTTTAAAAAAAAAAAATTAAAAATTTTTTGGGGGGGTCCTTCTTTTTTTCCCCCCCCCCCCCCCCCCCCCCCCCCCCCCCCCCCCCCTCCCCTTTTTCCCCCCCCCCCCCCCCCCCCCCCCCTCTTCCTCCCCCCCCCTCTCCCTTCCCCCCCCCCCCTCCCCCCCCCCCCCTCCTCCCCCCCCCCTCCTTTCCCCCCCCCTTCCTTCCCCCCCCTCCCCCTCCCCTCCCTCCCCCCTTTTCCCCCCCCTTTAAAAACCCCCCCTTCCCCCCCCCCTTTTCCAAAAAAAAAAACCCCCCCCCCCCCCCTTTTTCCCCAAAATTTTTCTTACCCTCCCCAAAACTTTCCCCCCCCCCCCCCCCCAAAACCCCCCCGGAACCTTTTCCCCCCCGTTCACCGGTCTCCTTTGGGTTTTTCCCCCCAAACTTCCGGGGGGTTCCCCCCCCTTCCCCCCCACCTCTTTCCCCTTTTTTTTTCACCCCCCTTTTCCCCCTCTCCCCCCCCCCCCTTTGCCCCTTTCCTTTCCCCCCCCTTTTTCCCCCCCCGGTTTTTCCCCTTCCCCCTTCTTTTCCAAAATTTTTCCCCCCCCCCTTTTTCCCCTTCCCCCCCTCTCTCCTCCTCCCTTCCCCCCCTCTCTCTCTCTCTCTCCCCTCTCTCTCCTCTCTCTTTTCCTCTCTCCCTCCTCTTTTTAAATTTTTCCCCGTCGATTACAATCCCCTCAACTTGTCAACAAAAAAAACTTTGAACTTGGCACATTTTTAATGGGCTACCTACATGTTATGACATGACCCAACAAAAAAAAAATTTTTTACCGCACTCGGCACCGCCGAAAACCCCCCGCCCGGAAGCATCGTACAACAAAAACCGAAAAACACGATTCTCTGGGGTTTTGGTTTTATCCCAGATGGGGGGACTTCCGTGAGGGGGGTTACGATCGAAACCGATTGGCACAACCATGTCTCTTCTATGGCTAGGTCTTGGTATGACACTCGTTTTCGGATCGGAAGGTCCGGGGTTCGAGCCTGCTCGGCGCAAGTTGAGCCTTTGGGAAAAAGGCCTTTCCCTTTCCCACCTCCCGGGGTGTAAAATGAAACCTCCCGTTAACAAGCGCGTTTTTGCCCAAAAAATTGAATATGCCTAACGGCGTTATGTCCGCCTGGTTAAATGTTGCTTTTTACCGGGGACCCCTTTTTAAAGCCATTGAGCACATTTAGTGTTTTGGGCCTTTTAAAAAGCTCAATTTTAAATTTTTTTTTAAAATTTTTACGGGGAAAAAAGCCTCCCCAACTTCCCCGAAGTCACGGGGTTTGAGGGGTTTCAAATGAGATATTTTAATTGATCGATTTTTTGAAGGCATTTTCGGGTCAAAAATTTTTTTCTTATTTGATCTTTTGTTTCCCATTTTGTTGAATTAAATTTCATTTTGTAAAATTCATATTAGGTGGGGGACTTTTGTGTGGTCTGTTTGGCTCGGAGAGTGTTTAATTTTTTGATAGGTAAGTTATTGAAAGCGTTTTTGAGGCTTCGCATTTAGCGTATAAAAGAACACTTTATTTTTTTATTTTTAAATTTTATTATATTATTTTTAATTTTTATTATTATTATTATTATTATTTTTATTTTATTTTAATTTTTTATTTTTATTTTATTACTATTATTATTTTATTATTATTTTTTATTTTATTATATTATTTTTTTAATTATACTATTATTATTATTACTATTTACTATTTATTATTACTTATTATTTTTATTATTATTTTTATTTTTAAATTATTTTTAAATTTATTTTTATTTTTTATTATTAATTTTTTTAAAATGGGTTATTCAAAAAACGGCAAGCAGCCATAAGTAATAACTCCCCAAATTTTTTACTTAACACCCTAGCAATATTTCCCAAACCTTATCAAAATAACATGAATAGTCAGACCAGTCAATTTCTTGCTATTTAAACCTTGGCTTTGGAAAGGCAGGTTGGGGGGCAAAAAAAAACCCAAATTTAAAAACGAATGAAACTCAGCTTTTAAAAGGATTACAGGGAGGAGTGTGTGGTGGGGGTTTGGGGCTTGGGGGCTTTTTTGTGGTGGGGGCGTGGGGGGTGGTGGGGGGACGGCGGTGTGTTGTGTGTTTTGGGTGCCGGGAAAGGCTCAAAAGGGGAACCATGGGTTACAAAACCCCAAAAAATAGGACTTTTCAATGGGGGGGCCAATTTTTTGGCCCTTTTTTTAAAAAACCCTCTAGGTCTATGAATTCTAGAATGGGGACCTGAAGTGGAAATAAAACGAAGACCTCATTTTGCCCACTTATTGGTAAGGGGTGTATGCCCATTATACCATATTTGGATCTATTTTCACCAAACCCAGGGGCTCGGGCAATCATTCTGTGTCATTTTTTGAAATGCTTTATTTGTTTGGGCTGATTTTCACAATCAAATAAGGTTTGGGTAAAAATAGCAGCCCCGATTGTTCTAGTTTCGATTTCCTGGAAAAAGTTTGCGAGGTCTAAAAATCAAATTCTACTACACAAAACTTTGATTTTCAAAAATTTTTTTTTTCGCATTTGCGCTTTAAAATGAAAGTAAATATTAAATTTAAAAGTATTTGTTTATTATTAAGTACAAAAATTTTCTCTAACTTTCTTTCAGACTTTCATGTAAACACAGTTTCGATTGACAAAGTTTGGGCTTCCCTTTGTATTTGTGCTCTTTTTTTGATATGAAAAAAAATACCAACCGTGTCTTTAGTTTTTTTTTTGGGTTAAATATTCTAGGGCAATATATCCTTTTGTGTCAGATCTATTGAAAAAATTTGAAACAATGTGAGTTGTAAGAATTAAGAAGTTTTAGTCGGCCCAAAGGGCGTTTACTTCGATTCTTTGTTTTTCCGGGTGGGGGTTTAACGGGTGAAACAATGGCAGTGAACACTGAAACTTTCCAATTGATATATAATTAAATAATGCTTTGATAAAAATTTTCCCTGGTGTCGTTTTTGTATCAAGTCATGTAAAAAAAAACCCCAACTTGGTCTTTTTTAATATAAAAAATTAAAAGAAAGAACACCACTTGACCATAACGTTCTCCACACTATCAAACCTTTTCTCTGTCACCACTCCCACTCAACTAACAACTCTGATCAGACCTCACACCTTGTCAACAAAACTTAACTTTTCCTTAATATTATCTTTGTTCGTACGTCACTACTTTTAAGATCTTTGTCATCCGTTTACTTTTGGAATGGTAGACCTATCAGGGGTTTTATTTTTCATACACAAAAATCAAAAAGAACAACAAAGAAACAAATTCCGAAAGAGGATGAAAAAAATAATAAACAGAAACACGCCCTTTTAAACCAAAGCAGAACTTGCCCCAGGACCCTGTTTTCTATCAGAAATTTTTTCACTGATATTTCCTTTATGTGGATTTTTAAAAGTAAAATATTGGGTTCTAACCCTTTTTCTTAAAAATTAATTTCTCTCTCCGAATGTTTCAACATTTTTAATTACAAAGAAATCATTTTTGACATAATTTTGTATTGATAAAATTTGGGGGTTAGTGTCGACAAAAGACCACAATATGTTTTTCCGTCGGGTCGGGGGGCCCTTTTGAACATTTAAAATTTAAAAGACTTCATCCAGATGTGAAATGGGAGATACTACACTCCCATATTTGGGTTAATTTTCCGGAAGCTTTGAATAAATATATTTCTTGGTACCTTTCCTTCTTTTTTCTTTTTTTTATTAAAATTTTATTTTTATTTTTTTTTAAAATTTTATTTGTTAAAGTTTTTAAAGGACAAAAAAGTTTATTATTATTATATATATTTATGAAACCATTTCCTTCCCAGGAGCCAATTCCACCGGGGAAAAGACAAAAAATTTCGACGAAAAGATTCAAATAAATTTCAAGGAGGCAAAGGGGGATTTAAAATTCTTACCAGTTTTAAATCATTTTGTAATAAAAAAAAAATTAAATATATACAAAAGCCCCGGAAAGGCTGCCAAACTGTGGTTAATCCAAGCAAAAAAAAAAACCCAAAACCTATTTCTCTATTGTATTGTCTTAGTGAAAATCTGGAAAACGGTTATCTGAGGTAATTTCTTTTTCCCCAAATTTTTCGTTTTAAACATTGTCCCTCCATTCCAAAAAAATTCCCTTTTTTAATTAATCCATTTAACGTCCCCTATGAAAACAAAGTATGTAAAAAGAATAAAAAGGTTCATTTTAAAGGCTTACTAGGGTCAAGCACTTTTACAAGACAATCACTTTCCCCAAAAACAAAAACATGAAACACATGGGCAAGACACACCTTTTTAGTCTTAAAATTTAAGGGAAAAAGGCGGCTGTCAACTGCCATACTCATTTCCCTGATTGAGTGAGCTATTGCATTTAAAGGACACAACCCCGACAATATTTGGGGGAAAAATTTTTTGTCACCCACCGTTCACCCACTTTAAATAGGCTGGACTATTCCAATGTTTCGTGGTTCCACTTCGCCACTATTATACAACTACTAAAAAGAGCCGGTTTCAAGCACGGTGTTTGTGGGAGAAAAAAGGTGTTTGAATTTTAAAAATTGACTTTATATTGTTTTTTATCTAAAAAAAAAGGGAATTTTTTTAACCCCCCCTTTAAACCAGAAAATTAAATTTTAAAAGTCGACACCCCGTTTAAAGTATGTGCTAGAACTATGGGTCACCTGAAAACTTGGTTTTTTGGAAAAAAATTTCCACTGGGGGTTTTGAACCCCTGCCCCGGGGCCCAAAAGGGCAGTGACTAACCATTTGGTTTACTTTTTTCTGTCTTATTATGAAACACGCCTTTCTTTTCTCTGTCTTGAACGTTTGCTTTTTTGGGGAAATGTTTTTTTATTTTTTCTTTTTTTTTTATTGCATGGTGTTTTTGTGCTCTTGTAAAGGCGTCAAATGAGGACCCTAGTTACACAAGCCCCAAGGGGGACTTTCAATTTGAGGCCAACTGGTGGATCCATTGGATTGGGTGGATGGGGTAAAAAAATAAAGATAAAAAATTGCCGACTAATGACTGTTTTGGCAAAGGGGTTTAAATTTCATTGAATTTTCGTAAATTGCTTTTCATATGGACTGGAAAATAAAAAAATCGACCCATTTTCATCCAGCCACTTTTAATTGTTCTATTCTCTTTTTTCTCCTACCCGTGGTCAACACACACGTTTTGCTCCTCTTCGGGAAGGGGCAACCCCTCGTATCCCATGCGTTCACAACAAACAGAACGCCCCACCGATTGATTCCCCACATTTAAGAATGGAGTAAATACTTTCCCATGTTTTTTTTGTGAAAAAACAGATTAAAAAAGGGGGCTAGACATTTAAAATGAACCCAAAAAAATATTATTTTTGGGCCAAATTTTGTCCATTCCCAAAAAGGGTCTAATGGAGAAGGAAAGTTTGGGGTGAATAAAAAAAGAGGAATTACAACAAACTTTGAGTATTAAAAAAAGGGAGAGGAAATTGTTTCTAAATTTAAAGGGGAAAAATGTACAAGTTGAGCCTTTTTTCCCTGTCCCATTTGTTGGTTATCGAAAATAGAATGCAGCTCATTCCTTAACCCCGTACAAAAAACCCTAGACGGGCCTTAGGAAGGGAGTCTTATTTACCGACCAAAGAATTTTTAAAAGCCCTTTGGGGAAAAAAATCTTATAAAGAGAAAGATGACCGAACCCCCAAAGGGCAAAAAAGCATGCTTTGATTTATTGCTTTTGGAGAGCAAACCCCAAAAAAACGTGATGTTAAAGAGCACACTGCTGGCCTTTTTTAGGGGTAAATGAGAGTCGCGCGACCGAAGATTTAGAAATTGGTCAAAGGAAATATTAAATCCCTCCAGATCCCCTTCCTGGAAAATCTTTTGACCCCCTTGTCGAATTTCCGCAGGTTGCGAGTTCGGATGAAAAACACTTCTTTTGGGAAGGTTCCCCTTTCCTCAAGCTGGGTTTCTCGAAAAGAAAATGTGCATTCATACTGAAGTCACACCACCAAAAAGGACCAAAGGCAAAAGAATGCTGATAATTTTTTACCCCTTTTCACGGAAACGGTTTTTCACATTTATCTCACAAGCCAATCCTAAAGGGGAAATTTTAAACAGCCCCCACTACCCCCTTTTTTGTCAGGATTAAAAAATTGTAAGTTATTTTAAACTAAAAGTGGGTGATTATCCCTCTGTACAAAAGCGCTTTTGGTGAAATTTCTCTTTTCAACAAAAAAGGGGGTGGGGTCGCGTTTGACCTAGAGAATTTTAGAAATGGAAAAAAAAATCGGGCCCCGTTGATGAGAGATCTTTCAATCCTTACAAAAACAAAAAGAAACTTTTTCAAACAGCCCTCGCATAGAAATCAAGCAAATTCAATCGCCGGGGAGCGCCCCTACTGACACCTCAATTTGACCAAATTGACACCATCAGAGGGAAAAGTAGTTTTCAATAAAGACAAATCCCTCTCGCACCCCAAAATGGAGGGGGCCCTATTGGAACGATGTCATTAAGTTTGGAAAATGAAACTGGGTTTTCCAATCCCCATATTTTTACCTGGACGTTTTTAAGAAAACAATTTAAAAACCATTTTCCCAAAGTTTTAGAAATTTCGACACTGAAAAAACCCATTATCAATTTCTGGGACATGATATCCGCGTTCCCGCGTTTTTTTCCTTCCCCTGACACCCAAAAGGGCCCAAAGTGGCAAAAATTTTTGAAATCACGCTGAGAAAGCACTTCTGTGGAGGACTCTCCTGAAGGAAATTTGAATTGGCCCAATAACAACAGTAGCCAGGAAGTCAGATTGATGAAGGGGGAGAAATGCCAAAAGACACAAATTGGGGCCAAGGGAACAGGAGCCCCTTTGAACAATATAAACGTGGGGGACTAAGAAAAATTCCTCTGTAGGGGAAAAAAGGGGGAAAGGCATAAATGGCCAAAACAGAAAGAATGCAGTTCTTTACCCTTTGGGATTCATAGAATAAAAAAGTCCCCGAAAAGCAAATATTGAAAAGCAATAAATCAAGAACAATGTCTAAATAAAGGTCTGGCGAAATTTTAAGGATTCTGTTACAACGAAACAAAAAAATCTTGGGAAGTATTATCCAAAAAAAACCGAAACCCCTACATATTAAATTTTTCAAATCCATATAAAAATTGTTGTCACTTTTTTTTTTAACCCCTCTTATATAAAATATTGGTACTGATATCTTTCAGATATAAAGACTCTTACGATGGCAAACAGTCTGTCTAAAAATTTGCCTTTCTAAAAAAGATTTTTTTTTAGCAAGGGGATGATGTTATGAACTCAAAATGTTTTTTTATTAATTGTTTTTTAATACGATTGGTTTTATATTTGTCTTCGTGAAAATGCACTACACACAAAAATTTTGTGGTGACTGGTATTTTTAAAATTTTTTTTCCTTTTCAGATAATTTGTTCTATGGTCTAGGGGACAACACGACTTCTGATCCAGTGTTAACTGAATCGGATTCAAACCCCCTTTAGGTTGAGTCCTGACAAAAACGCTTTAAAACCTTTTCACATACTCGGTGTAAAATATAAAACCGCTGTAACAATGTTTAATGTCCCAAAACAAGTTCGAGTCTAAAATCGCTATCGCCCTTTTTTTGGGGTTTTGTGGCGGGGACCCCTTTTAAAGTGCTTTTACCGTTTAGTGGGTTTGGTTTTTTTAAATGCCTCTTTTGTTAATAATTTTTATATATAAATTTGTTAAAAAGCTGTTTGTAATCCAAAGCAGCCCTGGCTAGTCTAGAAAAACTTTTGCCATTTTGGGCTGGGATTTATTGGGAATACAAAGTGTAAAAAAATGTTATTGTTCTTGTCTCTTTTCAAAAAAACAAAGGGTGTAATAAAGAATGGGAAAGAAGAGGGGGGCAATTACAGGTTTATTAAAATTTTTAAGAACACAGGGCAAATTAAATAAAAATACTTAATATGAACATGCTCAGTTTTTCATCACAAAAATTAAACTTTGTAATTGGCATTAGGGGGAAAGGGAAATAGCGACTTTTTTTGTTCATTTTCCTTGTTTAAAATTTAAAACTGTTGATGTATTTACTCATACCATGAAGGGGAAAGGATACAGGGGCGAAACCCTTTTCTATTTTTCCCCGTTCCATAGTAATCTCCAACTTTCACTTGACCTTTTTTTCCTTTTAAAAGGGATTAAGGTTTAGGCACATTTACCACTACCTGCAAAAAACGGATTTTCAGGGGGTTTGGGTAAACAAACAAGTTTCATTTGTTTCTAAAAACAGGGGGATGGGGGAAAAAAAGTTAGAGAAAAAAGTATTAGTACTTTTTGGGATTATTTAATTGATATTGGTTTATATAACCTAATTTGTGTTGAAAGCGCCGAAAACCCACAAACAAAAAAACAAAATTGGAATATACTGTCTGGTTTTTTTTTTTCCTCAATGTGAAGAAAGAAAATATTTTGTCTAATTCAATGTTGAAAAATCGGTAATCCTATATTCACAATTTCTTTGACTTATAAAAAATGAAATTTAAACCGTGAAAAGGTTGGAAAACTTTTTTTGAATTCTCAATAAAAAGGAAGGGAATTTTTGGGAACAAGAAAAAAGTACCGAAAATTTCTAATCAAATTTTAAAAAAAAAAAATTTTTCTGAGTACAGAAAATAAAAAAAGTGATATACCTTATCACATCATCATCATCACCCTCATATTTTTTTTTCACAAATGTTTTTGTTTGATTAAAGATGTATTTGAAAATTTGGTTAAAACCAATAAAATGTTTTTTTGTTAAAAAAATTAATCAGACCTACTTCTTCACTTTTTTAAAAATTTGTAGATTAGATAAAGAACCATGGGCCCTTTCTGTGTATGGGGTAACTCAAAAAGGACATTTTTTAATTTATTTCCCCTGGCCCTTTTAAACCCTTTTTCCCCCGGAAGCGTTACTTGATTTAAATCCCAAATTTAGTGTTACCATTTAAATTGAATTTTTTTTTACCAAGAGAGCTTTCACGTCCATCAGACTTTTATCAACCCTTTTCTGGTCGATTTTGTTTTATTTTTACTCATTCTTTCTAAATTAAAGTTATTATTAAATTTAAAATTCATTTGATTAAAGAGGACAAGGGGCAAGGGACTTTATTCCCCATAAAATTACTTTATGCTTACAGTAGCTTATAATTTTGTTTTTTTATTTTTCTTTTTTAATTTTATCTTTATACAATGATCGGCATTTAAAGCTCTAAAATTATCTAGATTTGAACCCCGAAATTTTTTGGTTTGGTTTGTATCACAACAACAAATGAAAATTTTTTTTGGTTCTGTAAACAGACAAAACTTATTTAATTTTTGTTTGTGAACATTCCCAAACAACGAAATTGAATTAAAACAAAGTCAACGAAGTTTAATAAATTTTTATTTTTAAAAAATTCTTCCTTTTGATGTTTTTTAACAGTTGTGGCAATTTTAAAGTTTCATGTGGTTTTTTTTTTCAACGTCTATGATTCATGAGGCGTTTTTTGTTTGTTTCAACAGGCACCAGCCTGGGGAAAGGGCCCCGTTTATTTGGAGGGGGTTTATGTATCTAGGTTGTTCGCACGTCCCATACAAATCCACCAAATTCACATCTTTACAGTCCTGCTCCCATTGCCATGGGAGTTTTTTAGCGGTTATAGAAAAAAAAAAAAGGGGGATTTTTTTCCCCTTCCAAAAATTGAAAAAAAATTTATTCAGAAAAAACGATTGGGGCAGGCATTAGTTGGCAACAAAAACAAGGATAGAAAAGGGCCCGAAGACAATAGAGAAAAAAAATTTTTTTGCGGCGGTGGGGGGTTCGAACCGCGACCCTTTTTGGGACACCCGCCGGGGAGGGGGAAGCTGGGTCTACCGTGTGACTATCCCCGAAAACAAAAATATTTGTTTTCAAAACCCCAAATATTTCTAGATCCCTCTCTCACCCCTTCTTTACGCCGATTTGTTCCCATCCGCGAAAAAAATTTTGCCAGCAGTTTTGCCCAACAGCCAAAACTCTCAACAAAAATTAACATAGAAACGATTGAAAAATTGGTATGCTCCCGGGGTTGGGGTGAATTTTTTTTAACGAAAAGCGAGTGGGGGCACACTTATGTTGGCAACAAAAGCATAATAGTAAAAATGCCAGAAACAATAGAGAAAGCGCGGGGTTTTTCGTCCAATAAGGTCGAGGTTTTTAACCCCCACCGCCGCGAAAAAATTTTTGTTCTCTTTGTCTTCGGCACTTTTCTACCATTTCATGTTAAAAAAATTTTAGGCTGTTTGAAGTTTTTTTTCAAAAAAAAAACAGTGCTACGGGGGTTTGGTTAACCAGCTCGGGGGGTACAAAATCTTTTTGAGTGGTCCGATTTAATACACCTTTTCCTTTGGAAGCAAATTTGTCATTTTTTGATTTTAAAATCTATAAATACTATTAAAATTTTTCAAAGTTTCTAAAGGGAAATCGTGCCAGAAAGGCACAAGGAAGGCATTTACTGCATGGTTCTTTTTATTTTTTTTAAAAAAATTTTTTTTTAATCTTCATCTCTATTTATTACCATTCGCTTATAGAGATCATTGACTTATGGGGGAATGGGGAGGTGATTGGGCTATGGATCAAGCGGTCCAAATTTGAACCGCTAAGCCGGGAATTTTTAAGAAAATTTTCGACGCTCCTTCAACCAGGGGTTTCAATACCGGTTTTTTTTGGGAAAGTTTCTCTCGATAATACTAGCATCCTGAAACCAGGGGAATAAGCCCATTGGGGGCTTTCTTCATTTTTACCCAAACGGAAAGCTCCAACCCTTTATCTTTTACCATTTTTGGTAAGGGTTTTTTTTATTTTATACCCCCAACTTTCTCAACAAATCAAAGGCCCATCCCCAACACACTGGACACATTACCCATCTGGACCCCCTTTCCACATTCCCCATTTTTTTCGGGGCAATATAAAACTCAAATAATTTTTAAATCAAAATTTTAAAAATTGAGCATCTTTTTATTGCTTTTCCAAACGTCTTTTAAAAAACTGTTTAAACAGTTCTTTCTAAGGGCCTCTTGTGCGTTTGAAAGACACAGCCTCATTAAGGCCCAATCACATGGGGGGGTTGGTTGTGTGGTGTGGTTGGTGTTTTTGATTTGCGTGATTTAATCGAAATGCTGTCTGGGGGCATCCTGACAGGACAGCTGGTAATAATAATATAATAAGAAACCCCATTCTTGTTGCTGCTGTTTGGGGGTTTTCTTGCCGCGGTTTGTGGGGGAAATAGAGGGGGGGGAGGGGGAAGAAAAAAGAGGGGAAAAAGAAGGGTGATAAGGTAGGGGGAGTGAGGGAAAGGGGGAGGAGAGAGAGAGAGAGAAGAGGAGACAGTATTGTGGTGTGATAGGAAAGAGGGGGAAGGGAGAGAGAGTGAAGTAAAAGAAAGAGAGAGAGAAGAGAGAAGAGGGGGGGGGGAGGAAAGGGGTGTGTAATTAAATTTTAGGGATTACACAATACCAATGCCAAACCCCATCAAAGAAGGATCGGAAATTTAAAGTTTCGTGCCTTTTTATTATTTTCATCCTCATCATCATCATCATCATCACATTATTATTATTATTAAATTATTATTATTATTTTTATTTTTATTATTATTTTTATTATTTTTATTTTTATTATTATTATTATATTCCATTTCATTATCACCCCATCAATTTTTTATAATCCCCAATTATTTTTTGTATTTGTCAACGTTTTTTAAAAAACTCCCATTTTCCATAATTTCACAAGCTATTATAAGCGTGCCGGGCTAAAACTAATTTTACCTTTGTACATAAAAATTTTTCTTAGACGCATCGGATCTACCAACCCCCCCCCCCCCCCCCCCCCACCCCCTCCCCCAAATTTTCCCGGCTTTTTACCCCGGACCCCCCTTTAAAGTCATGTTTATTTTTGACCCTTTCTTGCCCCGTAACTCTTTAACTTACTCACTAGACCATCGACCCTTTTTAAAGGGCACGGGGTTTAGCTAAAATACACATTTAATATTTTTAATAAAATTATTATTTATATATAAAATATATATATTTAAAATTAATTATATATATATATATAATTATATAATTAATATATTAAAATTAATTATATATATATAAAAATTTTTCACATTTTTGTTGTTAAAACGACTTTTTTTTTCAACCCCTTTACCCGATTTTAAAAGGGCACGGGGGAAACGCTTATTATACATAATTAACAAAATACTAATAATTAATAAAAATAATAAAAAAATAATAATAATAATAATAAAAATAATAATAATAAAATAATAAAATAATAATTTAAAAAAAAATAATATATTCATTTTTTTGAAGTTGTTACACAAGATTTTAAGGGCCCTTAAGAAAAGGGTTTTTCCCCATAATAAAACATGTGTGCGTGGCCGATGTCGTAACAAATACTTACAGGTTAATTTTTGGGGAATTGCCAATATAAAGCACAGGAAAAAATTTATTTCCCCTCAACAAATCAATTAAATAAAATCAATAATCAAAGCAAAAAAATAATAATATAATAATAATAAAAATAATAATAATAAAATAATAATATAATAATAATAAAATAAAAATAATAATAACAAAAAAAAATAATAATAATATAATAAAAAAATAATAATAATTTAAAAATAATAAATATAATAAAAATAATAATAATAATAAAATAAATAAGAATAATAATAAAATAATATAATAATAATAAAAATAATAATAATATAAAAAATAATAAAATAATAAAAAATAAAATAATAATAAAATAAAAAAAAATAATAAAAATAAAATAATAATAAAATAATTTATAATAATAATAATAATAATAATAAAATAATAATAAAATAATAATAATAATAATAATAGTAATTTATAACAAAAATAATTAAAATAATATAATAAAAAAAATAATAAATAATAATAAAAAAAATAAATATTAATAAAATTAATAAAGAAAATAAAAATTGGGGTCAACGGCCCGTGGGTTTTTTTTTTTTTTTTTTTTTTTTTGGGGGGGGGGGGGGGGGGGGTTTTTTTGTTTTTGCTTTTTACAATCAAATAGCAAATTACTTGAAGTATTCGTCTTTTCAAACCGGGTTTAAAATATTAGGAAAACAACGAACAAGGGAGTGGTGGTAGGTAGGTAGGTAGGTGGGAGGGTTTTAGGATGTAGGTAGTAGGGGGGAGTAGGGAGTAGGGGTATCAGGGAGGGAGGTAGTATATAGGAGGGGGAGGTATAAAAGAAATAAACGCACCCCTTTTTGTAATGTTTTTTTGCAGAATAAAAATAACATAAGGGTTTCACACACATCCAGGGGTTTTAATAATACATA
>NW_027622167.1:0-12500 GCF_034508935.2 Berghia stephanieae
ACGTAACATCTCGTCAGATCTAAGAGCGAACTATAAATGCGCATTACCTGCTAGATATACTGAAAATGATCAAGCCGCTTCACAAATAGTCCCAGGCAAACAGCAACACAATTTATGGTTGACAATACGTAACACATGCAAGGCTCTATTATTGATTCTCGTCATGGAAAATGCTATAATTCTAAAAATATTTAAGTATTGTAAGAAAAGGGGAGTAAAGAGCATTTTAAAACATCTCATATATCTAGATAGAATGCGCTTGTCTAAGAAGCTCACAACATTGCCATCCGGAAGTATAAGGGACCAACACACAAAATTATGTGTAACCTTGAACGTTTATAGTCTGGTTAATACAGTTTAGTGAGAATTACTCATAAACACGGATTGCAAAAAACGGTAACAAAGGCCTGAATGACGTCATCTTTGATCTATCTTATATGCACCACCAACAGCGGTACTCGACCGTAGCCATCGTTATGTTATAGCCTGACACTGAAACCCAAAAAGACTGGCATTTTGACGTCAATATTTGTTTTTTGCACCGTCTAGTGAGTTGTCGTTAGTAGACCTCATGGAAACAAGTTATTTCATTGGTTGGACTATTGAATACAACTCACGATTTGTTTTCTTTTGTGGCCAAAGACTGGCATTTTAACGTCATTTTTTGGTCAGTGTCAGGCCATAACTTTACGAAGGCCACGGTACAAGACTCCGGGGTCTAATTACTTCAGAAAGAATATCATATTGTCATGGTCTCAAGTGAGTAAAGAGCTACTCGACTATGCATAAAGATCTATGTAGAATGAGGCCCCAGAATTTACTAGTTACTATAAATGAAAAACAATTAACGATTTGTTTACAATGAAATAAAAATAATGATGAAATTTAATTAAAAGAGATAAACAGTGATCGTGGCAGTTACAAATAGAGATATGAATATTTTACGTAACTTATGATAATATGTCAGGTTCATAAGTTTACGTTTCCAGGCAGTTGATGGGCTTGGATGATCTATTCCTCTGATAACAGGATTGGACTCGTAAAATTCCGCTTCCAGGCAATTGGAAAGAGGTTATAGTGTAGTACAGCGGGCTTGGGTTTGATCCTTGAAGATTATACAATCAAAGTTAAAAGCTCCGGCGTCTTAATGGTGTAGATATAATATCTACAAAGTCCCAAAAGATAAAAATCTTCCAGTATATATATAGGAATAGAGCGACTGGCCGTCCGGCATAGATTGTGGAGAGAAAGTGAGTGTAGAGTGTTAGACCTATCAGCTTTTATAATAAGTGGCTACGTGACAGAATGTAGAACGAAAAGTATTCACTAATTAGAAATTAATTCGAGGGAAGGCTATAAAAGGAAAGACGATCTAATATTAGAAGGTAAAGTTTATCTAAGCCTACCGAAATATAACTGGAGTGAGATGAATTCAGTTCTTAATAAAATAAAATTTAATAAGATAATTGTGAACAATCTTTACTGTGACACCCCCCACCCACGTTTAAAATATACTCTTTAACCATTATGGGAAAGATAGATTTTACAAACGGAAGTAAATTTACTATCATGATACTCTAGCATTAATCCATTGTTATGATTTGTGCTACAATTAAATTATTTATTAACTAGACATGGAAATGTTTATATTAACGTAGGTATATGAATGGGCGACAATAACAATGAAAGATTGTGATTACAAATCATTATGATGAACAACATGATGGCAATGTGATTACAAATCATTGTGATAAACAATAGTGATGGCAATGAAGCATGATTTAAGTCGATGATATGAAGGTAATTTACTGAATGAAATGAATGAAAATGTAAATGGAATATTGACATTTCAATTATTAATCATAAATGAGTGAAAATTCATAACAATAATAGATAAAGAGAAGATTTCCCAAATCATGAATGGGTATGGTATATATATCCAAACAATACTCAATGTTACATTAAGTTGGGTCATCATGTTTACAAATAAAATTATCGAAATTGTGCGTTCTGATTTGGCATAGTTTGCGAGGTAACTAACAGTATGCATGGGAGGTTAAGTTATACCCTTCTCACGTGTTTACACTAATCGAGAAAGTAGGTCGGCGTGAATATTTTCACAGCCTGGTATGTGAGAGATACTGAAAGTGTAATTTTGCAAAAATAGACTCCACCTTAGTACTCTACTATTATTCATTTTGTTATTTCTTATGTACGTGAGTGGTTTATGGTCCGTTTCGACCACAAACTCTTTTAGCAGTAGATATCTGCTGAATGTCTTTAAAGCAAAGACGATGGCTAGTCCTTCACGCTCTATTACAGAGTATCGTGATTCTCTGTCCAATAATTTTCTGCTTGCATATAAGCAAGGCATTAGAGTTCCCTCATGCTCCTGTAATAGTACACCTGCGATGCCCTTATCAGACGCGTCAGTTCTTACAACAAATTCTTTTGATATGTCGGGTAATTTAAGAATTGGTTCTGAACAGAGTAATGCCTTTAATTGGTTAAAGCTATTCTGACACACTTCTGTCCAAACAATTTTGTTCGGTGACCCATTCTTTGTCAGATTTGTTAGCGGTGTCGCGATGTGCGCGAAGTTGTAAATGTATTTCCTGTAAAAATTTAGGAGCCTAAGTACTTTGCGTACTTCTTTTTTTGTCTTAGGTGGTTGCAATTGTGCGATTTTTGTTTGTTTTTCTGTCTCGGGTGTCTGTGTCCCATGACCAACGGTATGATTAATCCTGCATTTGAAGCTTCGATATTAGTAAACATAGGTTGCGACACTGTGTCTCTATCAAAATACTTTTTTAGCATATTTGCATGGAATGTCTTTGTTGTGTTGTAAATTTTAATCTCGTAATTAACATTAGATTTTACTGCTGTTATTTTGAATGGTCCTTTCCATGTAGCTAAAAGTTTACTCGAGTCATCGGGTAAGAGTATTAGTACTTTGTCACCAATCTCAAATTTTCTTGATTTGCTTTTTCGATCGGAGTATTCCTTGTATTTCTCTGCTTTTTTAGTGACGGATTCCTGTGCTAGCTTACATGTATCCTCTATTCTGTCTTTCAGGTTTCTTACATATTCGTAAGCAAACATAATTTCGTTATTGTCCTCCTCATTCCCTTTACAAATGTCGGCTACTATATTGATCGGGCCGCGAGGTGATCGTCCATACATCAACTCAAATGGGGAGTAGCCTGTAGATTCTTGGGGTATTTCTCTATATGCAAATAGGATTGCTGGTAAGTATCTGTCCCAATCATCTGGTTTTTCTGCTGACACTTTTCTTAACATATTCTTTAGAGTGCCATTAAATCTTTCACAAAGACCATTTGCTTGGGGGTGGTAGGGAGTTGTGAATGAGTGTTGGATTCCCATGAGTTTCATGGTTTCATGCATCATATGTGATGTAAATTGGGGTCCATTGTCCGACAGTATCTCATTTGGTATGCCTATTCTGGTAAAAATTGTCATCAATGCTTCAGCTATGTGATCCGATGTAGTTGATTTCAATGCTATCGCTTCTGGCCACCTGGTTGCGTAATCGACTAGTGTTAGTATGTGTGTATGGTTTCTATCTGATTTTGTTAAAGGGCCTATAATGTCAATTGCAACTTTTTGAAAAACTTTTTCAATAACTGGGGTTGTCTCTAATGGCAATCTCGGTATTCTGCCTTTTGCGACTCTTCTTTGGCATGTGTCACACGATTTCACATATTCTCGGACGTCTTTAGTAATTCCAGGCCATGTGAAATTCTCGGATATTCTCTTCAATGTGGAAGAGCTCCCAAGATGTCCAGAAGTTATTGAATCGTGCGCTATTCCAAGGATTTTGTTTCTGTAAATACTCGGCGTGACCAGTTGTTTAGCTATTTTGTTTCTTTTCCTATGTAACCTGAACAGAATATCTTTTTCAATGATGTATTCAACTTTTGATTTCGTCCCTTTGTTTGCGATATTGAAATATGAAGTTAAAGTCGGGTCCTTTTTCTGTTCTTCAATGAACGTGTTCCTGTCAAATTGTTGTGGTTCTAGAGAAATAGTCATTGGCTTCTCTGTTGTCTTAGTCATCTTTCTTGTTTCTGCTAGACAAGCTGTTTCTTGGTTAATGACCATTCTTTTACATCTGTTGGGTTGTCTTTAAGACCTTTTATATTGCCAACAATAACATCAGCGACGGGGTTGGGAAGTATACAGCATTCCACTATTCCTGTATAGTATGGGGTTTCTATGTACACGTTAGCTGTTTCAAAGGTTTCGACTGTGCCACTGAATGTGATGCATTGTACCGTTTTTCCAGTTTTGTCTTCGTCATTGATCAAAGATGCTTTTATTCCTACTGTACTGCATCCTGTGTCTCTCAATATTTTGCAATCAGTTCCATTAGCTTTGCCTTCACAAAAAAATAGCGATCCTGATTTGTGAGTTTGTGTTAAAAGTGATATACCTTTCACGCAATACACATTTATATTTTCTCCTGACATTATTCGTGTCTGATTATTTACACTGGTTTGGAGTGATGCATTTGCAGTTTCTTTCGGATATCCCACGATTTTGTAACATTTGTCTGCTGTGTGGCCTTTCATTCCACAATATTGACATTTAATTATAGGTTTGTTGGTTTTCTTATACTCAGTATTATTGTCAGTGCTATTTCTTGTTTTGTTTTGATAGGGTCGGCTATGGTCTCTATTGAACTGTTTGTTCCATGGTTTGTTACTATGATCATCTTGTTTCACTTGCGTGTTCCGAGTGATTGATCGGCTCGTTCTATTTGAGTACTGAACTTTAGGTGTACCTGGACTCTGAGCAGCGGCAGCGTAGTATGGTTCCTTCAATGTTCTGCTAAGGGGTGTCAATGGATGTGCGCTGTTAAAGTTTTCTGCGTAGATTTTTAATTTGTCCAAGTTTTCTGGCTTTCTCTCTTTAAAGAATGCGACTAAATCTGGGTTGCAAGCTTGATAGATTCGATTCTTCAGCGTGAGATAGTAAAGGCCTGCAAAGTCGTCTTGTTTTACGTTTGCCAACTCAAGCCACCGATTTAGAAATTGAGTAATTCGGTTCACGAATGTATTAAAGTCTTCTCCACTTTCCGGTTTTGCAGTGTGAAACCTTTCCTGGTAACCATCTTCCGTTAATCTAAATCTTTTTAGTAGAGCGTCTTTAATTTTACCATAGTCATCTGCATCTTCAGTTGTTAAGGTATAGAAAACTTTTAGTGGTTCTCCGGATAAGCAGTTAATCAAGGCTGTGGCCCATTTGCTTTCTGGCCAACGATAACCTTTAGCCTGAACTTCGAATCGGTGTAAGAAGGATTCTAGACAGTCTGAGCGTTCATCGTATGTTGGCATGCGTGGAAGTTTCACGAAAAATTCATCACTATTATTATGTTTTCTTTCATGACCGGTTTTTGTTTTTTCAATTTCCAGCATCATTTGGGTCCTTTTGGTTTCTTCTTCTGCTAAAGCTATTTGTCTTTTTAGTTCCCTTTCTTGGACTCTTTCTTCTCGTTCTTCTCTACGTATTCTTTCTTCGTGTTCTTTTTCTTCTCTACGAATTCTTTCTTCGTGTTCTTTTTCTTCTCTACGAATTCTTTCTTCATTTTCTTCTCTACGAATTCTTTCTTCGTGTTCTTTTTCTTCTTTACGAATTCTTTCTTCATTTTCTTCTCTACGAATTCTTTCTTCATGTTCTTTTTCTTCTTTACGAATTCTTTCTTCATTTTCTTTTTCTTCTTTTACTTTCTCTTCGCACCATGAAAATATTCTTTCCTGGGGTATTTCTAAGTCCTTTGCGAGACTTAAGTATCTTTTATATGCTTCCATGTTGCAATAAATTAGTTACGATGTTTTATATATATTATATTGACAGGATACTGTTACTGACTGTTTTATTTACTTACACTTACTGGAATGAACTGTTCTATTTTTAGAAATCTCTCTCTTATTTCAACTTATTATGTATGTTGAATTTGATGCCTTTTATCGTTATATCTTATAAAGCAATGTGTCAATACAATGCGGAGTTATGACTTGAGTCCATAACAATGTGTCAATCGCGTGTACTCTAAACTATGTTACTACGAAAAATGTATCACCAATGTGTGTGACTCGTCGTTAGTTTGTGTACAATTATTCGCAATGACGCTAATATACTAGAGTGTGATAACAATAATAGGATGCCAAAATAATCCCAAGTTATCTATCACTAAATATAACACGACGGCTAGTAGACTCCTTTTATTATTATTTAGTTTTTAAAGACTCACTTTTCAGAACATAATATATAAGTGGTTTTCGGTAACAGTAATATGCCAAAAATGCATTTAAAACAAATCACTATGCAAAACAAATCACGATGTCCATAGTTACTATGTGATGCCCAACTCATGTAAAAGAGAATAATGAAGGATATATTTACCAACTCAGTTCGTGGCTGGGACCTCTCTCTTGTTCAATGGTTGTTCAACAATTGTAATTAGGCATTGAAGAGTGTTTAGCAGTGATGTCTGAAATACAAAACAATAAAATATCGTAAGATTTACAATAGTTATAAAATGTGTTCACAACACTGAGTGATTGGATGATAGGTGAATGAATCGTTATGGAATGTAAACATATTGAAAACAATTCATGAATGAGGCAAACAACAAAATGAAATGAGTGATATAATAACAAAGTGGACAAGGAATGAATGAATGAATGAAAAACTGAGTGAATAAATGAATGAATGAATGGATAATGTATGAATGAAAGAATGAAGGGAGGAATAAATGTATGAATGATTGGATAAATGAGTGAATAAACGAATGAATGGATGAATGAATGAATGAATGAATAAATGAATGAACAATGAATGAATGAATAATTTATAAATGAATAAATGAATGACGGAATGAATCAATAAAATGCTATTCAATTTGAATGAAAGAATGAATGGATAAATTGCTATTCCATTTAAATGAAGAAATGAAAAAGAAAAAAAAATAAACCTGTAAATAGGGAGTTCAATTAAAATATGATCAAGTGGGGCAATTAAGAGTTTTACAATTTAAACTTTAAGGTTAGATGAAATAGATATAAGTAACTAAATAAATTCAATTCTTTATATGTGTCCCCTCCAAAATGTCATGGTCTCAAGTGAGTAAAGAGCTACTCGACTATGCATAAAGATCTATGTAGAATGAGGCCCCAGAATTTACTAGTTACTATAAATGAAAAACAATTAACGATTTGTTTACAATGAAATAAAAATAATGATGAAATTTAATTAAAAGAGATAAACAGTGATCGTGGCAGTTACAAATAGAGATATGAATATTTTACGTAACTTATGATAATATGTCAGGTTCATAAGTTTACGTTTCCAGGCAGTTGATGGGCTTGGATGATCTATTCCTCTGATAACAGGATTGGACTCGTAAAATTCCGCTTCCAGGCAATTGGAAAGAGGTTATAGTGTAGTACAGCGGGCTTGGGTTTGATCCTTGAAGATTATACAATCAAAGTTAAAAGCTCCGGCGTCTTAATGGTGTAGATATAATATCTACAAAGTCCCAAAAGATAAAAATCTTCCAGTATATATATAGGAATAGAGCGACTGGCCGTCCGGCATAGATTGTGGAGAGAAAGTGAGTGTAGAGTGTTAGACCTATCAGCTTTTATAATAAGTGGCTACGTGACAGAATGTAGAACGAAAAGTATTCACTAATTAGAAATTAATTCGAGGGAAGGCTATAAAAGGAAAGACGATCTAATATTAGAAGGTAAAGTTTATCTAAGCCTACCGAAATATAACTGGAGTGAGATGAATTCAGTTCTTAATAAAATAAAATTTAATAAGATAATTGTGAACAATCTTTACTGTGACACATATCACTTGACACAGAATGAGTCTCACTAACAACTACTTGGTCTTTAATAGAGGGCAATATCCACTAATGTGCTCAAGGCGCTTTACAATGGGTCCCTGGTCAACAGCAACATTTAACATTTAGGACGGGACATGACGCCTGTTAGGCGATGTTACAATTTTTTTGGACAGAGACAACGCTGAAAACGGCCAGGTACTCATTTTACATCTGAGCACGGTGAGATAATGTGAGTAAAGAGCTTTATCGAAGGACTCAACTATGCGCCGAGCGCGAGGCTCGAACCCAGGATATTCCGATCTAAAAGCGAGTGTCATACCACTAGACCACATAGCCGCACATGGAGGTCCGACGACTGCCCAGTGACCTAGTTACTGGGTGACCAGCATTGTGGTGAAATCAAAAGAAGAAAAAAAGACGTCACAAATCTGTGGCCGATTTATCTCGTTCACTCGCGGATGGCGTTTCTTGCAGAGCGTCCCTCTCACAGCAAGGCAAGATAATAATAATAATAAATGGCATTTATATAGCGCTTTACCGCGCTGTCACAGGCTTTAAGCGCTTTACAGTGATATAAAACATAACATATTACAGTGAAGGAAACGTAATACGAATTCAATTTAACAACAATAAATTATGAAAATAATATTGCAACATTATGACGTAAAAAGATAAAACTTTAAGCGAGATTTGAACGTTCTCAACGAATCCGAGCATCTCACGTGTGATGGGAGAGAGTTCCAAAAATGGGGGGCCAAAAATTGAAAAGACTGTTCACCTATTTTACGCAATGGCTTAGGTTTGACAAGGATTGATTGGTCATTGCTTGACCTCAAGTTTCTATTGGGGACATATATGTTTAGAAGGTCTTTGATATAGGAGGGACTGTTCGTGCTCAGGGATTTGTAGACAACAGTACAAATCTTATAGGCAACTCTTTTTTCCACAGGAAGCCAATGTAACTCACGGAGAAGAAGAGTTGCTGACGGGTATTTTTTGTTATTGCGTACAATGAGCCTGGCTGCGTTATTTTGAACAACCTGAAGTTTGCTAATTTTGTCTTTAGCTAAATTCGCCCAAAGGGAGTTACAATAGTCCAATTTAGATAAAACAAGGGAATTAATTAAAAGTTCTGCTATATGCTTCGGTATTAAATTACGAATTTTGCTTATTTTTTTCATTTCTATGTACATAGATTGTATGGTGTTATTCACGTGGCTTGTCATGGAAAAATCGTTATCAATGATGAGGCCAAGGATTTTTGCTTTATTTGAAAATTCTATTGTGCTATTTCCGAGAGTAATAGGTGATTTATTTGCCTGTTTAAGGATACTCGGCCTTCCACACATTAAAATTTCAGTTTTACTATCATTTAATTTTAACTTATTGTGGTACATCCAAGATTTAATCTCATTAAAACAGCTCGTAATTCGTTGTATTAAGAACTGTAAATTATAAAAGATGCCATTTCAGCTGAGCCCCGGGTTCGATTCCCATCACTGTACACATATTTTGGTCTTTTCTGTCTTCTGACACTTCATCCTCCATCGTGGCTTGTGCTCTTGAGCACGTTGCCGGTCAGCTATCTCCACGAATCTCGATCCTCTGCGGTGCGCATGAAATCCGTGTTGCTTTTAAAATCACATTTGGCCATTCTTAGGTTATTTAGATATGTCATTCTTTGTCTTCCTCTGGCTCTCTTTCCTTCGATCATCCCAGATGGCACTTACTACTCACTTTATTTATTATAATCAGTAACACAAGTGCCTGCTCTGCTAACTTTTCCCCCCTGAATGTGTACCCATGTACCGTTCCCCTTTTCCCGGTTTCCCGATCTGAAAGTCATTTCCGAACACTGAATATTCCTTCGATTGAAGCTGTAGAGGTTCCCTGGTAAAAGATACCGAAGACGATGACAAAAATAGCATCTGGTTCAATTTCTATCTTTTACTAATTGGCTGACTGCAGGGTGATTAGTTTTCGAGCGTGTTCGTGATGAAGGTGTGTGTGTGTGTGTGTGTGTGTGTGTGTGTGTACGGGTGGGTAGGAGTGAGGGGTTTTTTTTTAGTGCAAGTAAAAATGTGTTAGCATGGATATAAATAGTAATTAGAGGTCAATAATTACTACTATCAATTTTAATGAGTCTGAGTTCTTCCGGCAAACAGTCTATTGGTTGGAAAACATCATACCAGAGCTCCCGATCTAAGGAACCCAATTGACGTCACTCAGCTTTGTTATCGTATTAGACAGCCATTTTAATGATAAGTTCTCACTAAATTCTATCATTTAGACTATGATCATTTTAGGTTACAGGTACATAATCAATAGCCAATGATAGGGCTCAAAATTACTATGTGCACTCACGAAAAAGAAGACGTATGAAAAACAGTCAAGATAAGAAAGAAGATAGCAATAAAATCGACCTTCAAAGCAATAAGGCCCATGGTGTCGGGTTTTATCCTGGGTTTATAGCATTAAACGGGCTGTATAAATTAAATCCTTCTGGGTAGAACGCTAAATTATATCGTAAATATCGACTGCATATTGAACTCATGACCTCAAGAAGTCGGGAGAGAGGACTCAAGATGGACGCTATGTTTGAAACCATTTTTAATGGAGGGGATGGCGTGCATAGCGTCTCTATCACAGCCAGGCGGAGTTGTCGTACTAGTAAGGTCGCGGGTTCGAGCCCCCATTGTCGCGAAATTTTTATTCTCTATTGTCTTCTTGCACTTTTCAACTCACTTCATGTTCTGTAATTATCAACATAAGTGCCACTCAGTTTCTTGAATTAATATTCAACCCCAATATCGGAGCTGATTCAATTTCTCAATCATATCTATGTTATTTTATGTTTGTGTCGAGAATAGAGATTTAGCATTACTGATGGCTTGCAAACAAACATCGTGGAGCTGTGTGTCTTGAACCCAAGACCTCCAGAAGTCGGGAGAGGGATAGACGTTTGAAACCACTTTTTAATGGAGTGGTGGATTATTATTATTATTATTATTATTATTATTATTATTATTATTATTATTATTATTATTATTATTATTATTATTATTATTATTATTATTATTATTATTTATTATTATTATTATTGTTATTATTATTATTATTATTATTATTATTATTATTATTATTATTATTATTATTATTATTATTATCATTATTATTATTTCAAATTCGATCGATTTAAACAATCTAAATAATTTGACGAGTAACTCGTGAAAAAAATCTCAACATTAGGAATTCAAACTAAGAGCCAAACTTCAAATTTAAATGACGTCAGAGGTCTGAGGTCCGTATTTCATAAGGGTGTCCGCCATTGCTCCGATAGTTTAGAGCCAGTAACTAAGTTACCATGCGAGGGAAGTGACGTTACGACTGTTGAAGCGTATAAGTACCGTTCCTAGACTATTTTACAAAAACCGCAACAAAAAGCGACCCTGTGTAAAAGATACATCATTTGGCCTTCTACCACCGATAGGTAGATATGCTGTCTATGATTCAATTAGTAGGGCAAAGGGTCAGGGGTCAGGACCTACGAGCACTTATTAACAAGCCTGATATAGGAAAGGAAGTCAAGAATTCTTTATCGTTGTTGCAGTGTAGAATATTTTGGAGATAAAGATAAAGGGATTAAATCTGACTCATAAGGCACCTCTATTTATTAGAATATTTTGACTTCGTTGCGGGGTTGTTTTAAAAAAAAACCCTGTTAGTACAATGAGAGCATGGCATTTTGGATTGTTCGGCTAGTAGTAAATATATGCACTAGTTCGGAATGCATGTTTGTATGTTTCAACTTCCAGGCTTTCGATGAAAAGACGGGGTTGTCAGAGTCAGCAATGATGTATCTACTCGTCCGCAAGACAATGATATATTGACACGATAATGATCTAAGCTTGAAATATAGGCTGGATGTCTTAATGTTAGAAAGGTCATTTTGTACACACACACACACACACACACACACACACACACACATAATATATATATATATATATATAATATATATATATACTTACACACACACACACACTCATACACACACCCACTCTCTCTCTCTCTCACTCTCTCTCTCTCTCTCTCTCTCTAGTTCTCTCCCTCTTAATTTCTCTCTTTTCATAACTCTTTTTTCTGTTTTTCAATCCCTCACAGGGTCCCAAGTTTGAGCGTTTTTGCCAAGATGAAAGTCATTTACTGTAAATCGATCGATGAATGAAGGACGAGTTTTCTGGCCAATGTTTTAAATACTTGTCCTTCCAGAGTAGCTATGCAGCGGTTAAACTGGTAACAGCTACTGCTGACTGAAATTTACTACCACTCAATGTCTTATGACCCCACAATCTTTATCCTCGTTCACTCATGGTAATTGGATTCAATAGTCTGATGTCACATCGCCCAGCAACGGCGGCCATCGCGGTTCTAAAAAAAGAAAATCTGTACTTTTTATTCTTCATGCTGGCTAGAACTTTTCATATTTCTTGTGATCAGAATGTGTAAAAGTCAAAACATGATCAGATTTATATTGTTTTTGTTTTCCCTCAGGATACGCTTTTATGCTCGTCGGAGAAATATTTCATAAGGGCGTCCGCCATTGTTCCGATAGTTTAGAGCC
>NW_027622168.1:0-34182 GCF_034508935.2 Berghia stephanieae
GATTTTATAAAAATGGGTACTTTCCTGACTACAAACGGAAAAACTAACCATTGTGAAAGTAAGAGGAAGGTTTTTTTTTTTTCCCTTACATGAAAAATTCGATTTCCCATGATTTGGGCCCCTTAAAACAATGGGAAAAGCGAGTTAATATAAAAATAATAGAGCAATAAATTTGGGTTTTATCGAGTACAAATTTGAAAGATCCATCAAGTTTTAAGAAAACCGCAATACGAGCATCCGGGGCTATTAAAACTAAAAAAAAATGAAGTGACTTTTGTACACTGAAAATGGGTAAAATTTTTGGGATAAATGCATACAAGCCCCCACAATCGGGGGAAAAATGCTTTTAAAAGTCCCCATTTTTTTTTGGGTGGGTTTGGGCCCAAAATCACAGTGGGCCCCCCCTGAGGTTTTAGACTTTTTTTTTTTTTTAAAAAAAACCAGGTTTTTGGTTCGAAGCAAAAAAAAAATTTAAAAAAATTTTTAAAAAATTCAGTTGAATTTTTTTCAAATCACTTTGTAAAAATGTTTAGTTTTAATAGGTCCTTATAATAAATTCTTTTTACTCATTTTAAAAACCCAAAGAAACTTTCCCAAATTGGAACCCCTTTGTTTGGGAAAAAATTTTTAATACAATCGTTGTCAAAATATCTCACTTTTTCCTCATTTTATTTGTGGAAATATATTAAATCTTTAAAAATAAAAAAATAAAAAAATTAAAAATAAATAACATTAATTTTAACCAAAAATAGGTTTTTTAAGGTTTTTTTAAAAAAGTGAGAATAATAATGGGTATTTGTAGCTCTTTAGAATTGAAAACAGTTTAATTTTCTATTTTCCACCAATGTGGAAACAGTTCTTTTTACTATACCACCAATGTGTAAACAGTTCTAAAACGTATATCCCCCCAATGTGTAAACAGTTTTATACGTTATCCACCAAAAAATTTTAAACAGTTCCATTGTATATCCACAAAAAAGTCAACAGTTCTATACGTATATCCACCAATTTTTTGTAAAAGTTTTATAGTATATCCCCCCAATGTTAAACAGTTCTATACGTATTTTCCACCAATTTTTAAAAGGGGTTTTATACGTATATCCACCAATGTGTTTAAAAAGTTTATACGTATATCCACCCAAAGTGTAAAAAAGTTTTTATTCGGGGTTAAACCACCCAAAGTGGGAAACAGTTCTATACGTATTTCCCCCAAATTTTTGTAAACGGGCATAGTATATCCCCCCCAAAAGTGTAAACAGTTCTATACGTATTAAAAAAACCCCAAAGTGGGAAACAGTTCTTTTTCGAAAAACCCCCAATGTGTAAAAAATTTATACGTTTTTATTCCCCCAATGTGTAAACAGTTTTTATACGTATATCCACCAAGGTGGTAAACAGTTTTTATAGTATTCCCACCAATTTTTTATTTAAAAAGTTTATAAAAAATATTTTCCCCCAATTTTGGGGGAAAAGTTTTTACGTATATTTTCCCCCAATGTGTAAAAGTTCTATCGTATATCCACCAATGGGTAAACAGTTCTAAACTTATCCCCCCAAAAATTTTAAAAAAAAGTTCTAACGTTTATCCACCAAAGGTTTTAAATTATACATGTATAATATACAGAAAAAGGGCGATTTTAAAAAAAACAATCTATTTTAATTTCCCATGAGAGGAAAGGGTTTTAAACAAAAATTGCCTGTAAAATGGGTTTGGGGAAAAAAATTTTCCCGGGAAATTTTTTTAAAAACGCCCCAAAAAAAGATCAAAAGGACAAAGATTTTGAATTTTAAATTTTTTAAAAAAACAACAAGATATGACATGTCAATTTTACTTTTAAAATCCTGAAAAATTTCCCCCCCCCCCTTTTTTTAAAATAATAAGGGGACCCCTATTTTTTTGGTCCCCAAAAAAAAAAAAACCCAAATTTTTTGGGGGAAAAAAAACACATTTTTTCCCCCGGTCTGAGTTTGTTGAAAAAAAAAGGGGAAAAACAAGTCCCCCCTTTTTTTAAGGGGTTTTTATCCCAGGGGCTTGAAAAGGGAAAGCTGTTTTTTAAAATTTTCCCGTTTTGGTTTGTTTTTAAAACTGTTCTTTCATTTTTTTTATTAAATCTTAAAAAAAAGAAGAAAAAAAGAAGAAGAAAAAAGGGAAAAAAAAGAAGAAGAAGAAAAAAAAAGAAGGGAAAAAGAAGAAGAAGAAGAAGAAAAAAAAAGAAGAAAAAGAAGAAAAAGGGGAAAAAAAAAGAAAAAAAGAAGGGAAAAAGAAGCGAATGGCTGTGGAAACAGCAGGAAAGGCAAGAAAACATCCACTCTAGGGAGCATGGGTGGAATAAAAAAATAAAAGATAACGTTAGTGGGGCCTATTTCTTTTTGATTTGGGTTTTTAAATTTGTTGTTACGTGTTGTTAAACCAAAACAATTTGTGGAAACATGTATCTAAATTGATAAAATTTCACTTTTACGGGCCCAACTTTAAAATTTATTAATCCTCTTTGGCAAAAAAGAACAACTATTTTTTTCCAAAAATTTAAAATTTCAAAAAATTTTGGGAAAAGCGCGAAATTTCATTTTCATTTGTATTTATCAATAACTAAATTGATTTTTTAAAAAATGTAAAACTTTGTCGTCTTTCCCTTTCCCATTTTCCCGGATTCTGTACGAACATCATATAAGTTTAAATTTAAACCCGAACATTCCAAAAAACCCCAAATTCTTTAAAAATTGATGGGGGGAAAATAAATTTTTTTTGAAAAACAAAATCATATTTAAATCCAATACTTATTTTTTTAAATCGATTTTAAATGGGCTGTAAAAAGCAAATTTCCCTTTCCTATTTTTTTAAAATTCGTAAAAAAATTTTTACTAGGACAAAATATCCAGAGGTTCATAAAAATTTTTTTGGCAGCTGTTTTTTGGAAAACAGCTGAGAAAAGAAAAACCAAAGGTGCGCCCCTTATTAAAAATCCGCCTTTGTATTCCCTTAGTAGATATTTTGGAAATTAAATTTTTTCTTGGGGATAATCCCCCGCAATTACCCCCTTTTTGATTTTTTAAACATCTCCTTCCCCTTCAATTAATTGTTCACCTTCATCCCATCATCACATTACATGTAAAATTCATTAACCCAACTTTAAAAAACACCTGAATAAATTTAAACATCAGTCTTTTTTAGAATTTCAAAATTTACTCATCCCTTCCGCTTTTTGGGTACTTTTAAATTCCCGCTGAAAATAATAATAAATTAAATTTTTTTTTTTGGACCCCAAAAATTCACAACCACTCTCTAAAAGGTAGATCTTGCCATAAAATAACCCCTCCCTGTTTTTTTGGGGTGTAAATTTTGTTGGCCCCCACTCTTTGGGCCTAAAATTTCCATATATTGTCCTTTCAGTAATTTCCTTGATATATAATTATATATAAAAATTAATTTTTTAAATTTATATTATATATTATATTTTTATTTAAAATTATTTTAATATATATAAAAATATATATATTTTAAAAAATAAAATTTTATTATAAAAAAATCAAAGGACAACTATACGAAAGGAAAAAACATTTTGGAATATATATATATATATATATAAAATTAAAATATAATATAATTATATATAAAATATATTTTAAATATATATATATAAATAAATATAAATATATAAAATATGGGAAAATAAAATATATATATAAATAATGTTTTAAATACCGTTTGGGGAGATTTTTGGTACCCCTATTTTTCTTTTTTACATTACTTTACCAATAGGGAGACCAAAACCCCGGTCCCCCATTGATTTGACCTCTAGCACTTTTCATTTTTCTTTTTTTATTTTTAAAATTTGTCAACCCAACCGTCAAGGATAATAATTGAAAATTTCATAGTTTTTAATTATTTTTAAAAACACCACAGAAAGAAGATTTATGCCAAAATTTTTCCCACGTTGGTCAATAAGGTGACCGCCTAAAAAAAAGTACAATAGGGGAAACCAGTGTTTCATCGATATATTTAAATTATTTTGGGACCCCAATATTTTTTCCCCCAAAATTTTCTCTAAAATTCTAGGGGGGCATTATAGGGAAATTTTATAGTAATAAAAAACCAAAAAAAAAAAAATTGTGTGAAATTGATGAACTGAGGAATGAAAAGATAAACAATTATAATCTATTTTTAGAAACAGATTTTCGAATTTTTGGCCCGGGGATTCTTATTTTGGGTGACAAGAACAAGCAAACAAAGTAACTTTTTTTTTTCCGTAAAACCCGAAATGTTTAGTAAATTTTTCGGCATAAAAGGCACTCGGCCACCACTCACTCCGAAAATAAAGAGTGGGTAGGTGGTTATCAGTTATCATTTTAAATTTTTTAGTAAAAACCTTCATAAAACCCCATTATTGAGTACCATTTGAGGGCCTGATGCCAGTTGAAGCCATCTCGACTCGTAAAATTGGCATTTTCTGTAAAGGGCAAAAGAATCGTCAATGCCGCTTTTAAAACCCTTTCCTTTCCAGGCTTGGGCTGGGGGCCATATCGATTTTCCCCGAAATGATTTGGTCAAAAGGACTTAAAGTTGACCCTTCTATGCTAAGAGTTTTTAAAAAAGTGCAATACCTAACATTATATTTTAAAATCTAAAAAAGATTTTTTTAAATAACCGCGGGTTTTTTCTTATTTTTCAAGAACCAATGATTACTGTAAACCACTGAAAAAATTTGCCCCTTTTGGGGAAAGAAGTGGCCGACGGACGCCCTCTCTATAGCCGGCAATATTTTTTTCGTCAGTGCTGATTCCCCAAAACTAGACGTCTAGGAAACGGGGGGTAAATTGAGGGCTGGAGGCATCATTGAAGAGAAAACCGAATAATTTAAATGGAAATTTTGGCCTTTTCTTTTTACATCACTTTTGTTTTAAAGATTTTCAATAGGGAACCATCACAATCACACACACACCCGATTGATGATTGTCACTTGTCAGTCAGCTTTTGGGAATTGGATTTCAAAAATTCGGGAACTTCTGTAGACTGTAGTTTCACACTATGAGTAAGATCTGTCTTTTTACTACTACTACTACAACTACTACTAAAAACCCTTTAACTCTACTTTTAGTTTTAGCTTTATCCAACTCAACACTTCCTTTTTTTATTTAAATTTTGGGGCAAAAAAAGAAGGGTTTTTTGAAAAAAATTTTAAAAATAATTTAAACTTAAACCTGTCTTTGCATTTTTGTTTTTAGCAACAGTTGCCTTTATCACAGCCTCCCAAAACCCAAGGGTTTTTAATGTTGAGAATATGCTTTTTTCTTTTGAAAATTTCAATCAGAGAGTTTTGGGGGTTTTTAAAAAAAATCCTAAAAAGCTTGCTGTAAATCCAGACAACCCCTTTTAAAATGTGATCTATGTTTTAAAAGGGTAAAATTGTAATTTGATGAGGAAATAATAACTTTTTAGGTACCCCATATTTGCTTTTTTTTTTTTTTTTTTTTTGGGGGTCATGATTGAAAATACAAATTTTTCATCCACCCCGGATAATTGCAACTTTTTTAAAAAAATGGGGCAACTTTGGGTTTTAAATCCAATTTTTTCCAAAGCAATGGAAATAATTCTAATAAAAGTCACTTTTTAAATTGCAAAAAACCCCTTGGGTTTTTTAAAAAGGGAAAAAAAAAATTCAAAAATCAAACATTTATATGATTAAATTTCACCTGGTGAAATCGTGCGGGTTGAAAAATCAGAGTGAGCAGGTTTTAAATGCTAAAATTTAGTTTGCCCACCACCTGTTAGAGTCAAAAGAGGGGGGGGGGCTCGGGGCCTTTAGGGGTTTGTGACTCATCGGGGGCCCCATTAAATAGAAGAGGGGGGGCGGGTCAAAATCTTGACAACATTAAAATAAACAGTTTTTAAAGAGAGACTGAGCGATACCTTTTTTTAAAGGAAAAATTTAACAACTGTCCCATTGTGACCAACGAGTTTGGTGAAGTTTAAATTGTCTTTTCATTAACTAACCCTCTTAAAACTCTGACAAATGTTGAATTTTTTGAGAAAAAAATTGAAACTTCTTCCAATCTGAATAAGATTCGGTTTTTTTCATACGTTTTTGGGGGTTACAAATTTCACACGGGGCTCCAAGGGTTTTTTGTTTCAATAAAATTTGGCTCTGAAATTGGGGGAAACAAAGAATATTTTAAACGGGGTTTGAGTTGACAAAAAATTTTAAAATGTTAAATAGGGGACCCAGGAAACTAAATTTTTGGGTTTAAATTTCCCAACATTTTCGATGATCCCAAGGTATTGCATTACCTAAGGGGACTGTACCTAAATCTTGAACGAAAAACTATCATATGGATTTTATTATGGGCCAGTTTGGTTTTTTCGGGAATTAATTTTCCCCCCCTTCCCCTTCCAACTCTGACGTTCTTAAATTTTTAAAAGAAAATAGCCAAAGGGGGTTTAAACTTTTTTTTTTTTTTTTTTTTCCAAAAAGGACAATAGACATAAGGTAAAAAATTTTTAAAAAACCCTTTTTAAAGGGGGCCAAGATGGAAAGTTTTTTGGGTTTAAGATTTTAAGAAAAAGGGGGCACATGAAGTCTTCAGCTTTTTTTTTTGTTTTTTTTTTCTATAAAACCCCCAACTCAACCCTGAAAGTGGGGGCAGAACCAAATTCCATATCACATGATTCTTTTTTTGGTAAGTATGTACTTAAAATAAAATCATAACTTTTGGGTATACGTTTTCCACTTTGGGAAACCATGCCCCAAAATGCTTAAAATCAAACAATTTTGTGGTGGACAAAACACATTTGCCCCAAAAGTTTAAACCTGGGCGGGCGTTAGGGGGGGGGAAATACAATATTTCAGGACAAGGACAACACTGTTTTACACCAGTGAAAACCCCTCCTATTTTTTTTGTTTTAAAAATTTTTTTTTGGGGCATTTGGATTTTTGGGCCAACAAAACCCCAAATTTAAACCTTCCCTTTATATTTTAAAGGGATATTCATTGATAAAGATTCCACATTTAAGTCATTTTTTTTTTTTATTGACAAAAATTTTGAAAATGAGGGGTTTTTCCGGGAAAAAATTTAAAAAAAATAACTTTTTTTTTTGGGATTATACTTTTGATCTCGCATTTTGTCCAAATTCTCTTGAAACGTAATTTTTTTTAAAACTTTTTTTTTTTAATTTTATTTTGGGCATTTGAAAAGGTTTAAGGAATTCAATTGTTGCAAGCCCAACCTTTTTTTTTTTTTTTTTTTAACCCAAATCGTAGTGATTAAAAAATTTGGGTTTTGTATTTTTGGGTTCCTGGTGTAGATTTAAAGAGTTGGTTAAAAAGGGGTTTTTACTGAAACCCGGGGTTGGTGTATCAATATTTATCCAAGGGGGCACATTTAACTTTTAAAAAATTACTTAGCAATATGTCTCCCCTTTTCTCAACTCTTTTTTATTATCCCTTGCAAAAATACCAGCAAATTTTTTTAAATTTGGATTTTTAAAAACAATGGCTCTCATGTTTTTTGTCAACATGAAAAATTGTTTTGTTTTCTGTCATTTTTTCCACAAAATATACGGGGCCCCAAATTTTTTGCTGCCCTCCGAGTCTGATTCCTCTACGTATCGGTGAGGTCCCCCAATGCTGATACATCATTTCTTTGGAACCCTAGTGTCCTTTTCCCCCAACTCATTCAGAGCCCAATCCCCAACTATCACGACTAAACCCCTCTTGCCAGCCCGGGCCCCCGTTCAACCCGAATGCTATACATTTGCAAACCAAGGGTTTTAAACGTGAAATGGTGAGTAAATTTTTTGTCATTCTTCCCTTTGTTTATTTGGGGGATCAATTTAATTTCCCCAAACCTTTTAAAAAGAAAACTTCCACCCCCTCCATGGGCTGCTTTTGTTTATTGCTTTTTTTTTCTTTTTTGGGGGCAGGCTGCTTCGCAAAATACGCTCCCCTTTTCCAAAACAAGCACAAAAAAAAAATTAATAGGGGGACATATTAAAATCTAAACCCCAATGTGTGAGTGATACCCGTAAAACCCAAACCATAAAAATGTTCATTTTTATTTTTTTGGGGGGTTTTTTTTTTGTCTGAAATAGATTTAAATTGCTTGTATTGAAAAGTTTTTAAAAGGGTTTTTTTTTGTTAAAACCCCATCTATATTTTTAAAACTTTTTTTTTGGTTTTTCCCTATGATGTTTTAAGGCTTTTTTTTCACAACCACCCGGAAATTTAAACGAAAATTCAGAGTAATAAAAATTTTTATTATTTTGCAACCTAAACAGTATATGATGTTTGGGGAAACATTTAAAGAAAACCCACATTTTTTTTTTAATTTGCCCGGTACAAAAATTTAAAAATTTGATAATGCCTCCCGTGCAAACAAACCCTTTTGATTTCCCCGGGTTCAAATTTTTTTCTTTTTCAAAAAATTGGGGGTTTTTCCTTTTAAATGAAAACCTGAGATCTTTAAAAATTTCACTCACAAAAATGATTTTGTTAGTTTTGAGAAAAAAATTTTTTTCGAGTTAGAAGAAAGTGTTTCCGAACTTGCTGTTTCGTTTTTACTACATTTTTTTTTCCTAACTTACCTGTATAAAATTAACAAAGGCAAGCCCTCAAATATTTTCTATTGAACAGTGTGTTTTTTTAAATTGAAATATTTTCCGGCATAAAACATGTTTTTTTTCTTTCCCCAACAAAATATAAACAGGATTAATTTGTCGGGCATCAGCATCGTTCAGGCATTGGGGGGAAAGTCAAAAAGGGAAATTTAATAAAAAGCCGATCCCAAAACCCGGGTCTGGGGGACTTTGATTGATGCCGGGCTGTTTTTTCTCCCCAGCCGGTGATTTTTCCCCTCACTCCCTCAATGACAAAAAAAAGTCATTGTTATGATTTGAACTATAGCAAATTATTACTTTTGTTACTATATTAATTGTTACTTTTTGCCCTACTGTTTTTAAATTATTTTTAAATTTTTATTTATTATTATTTTTAAAAAAATTTATTATTATTTATTATTATTTTATTTTTTTATTTTTATTTTTAAAAAAAAAAAGGGGGGGGGGGAAAATTCCCTTTCATTGCATTCAAATTACATTTTTGAATAAAAAATTTTCCCTGTTTGGTTGTAAAAAATTTATGTGAATTGAATTTTGTCGTTTGGCCAAGGGCCAAACAATAAACTTAAATGAAATTTTTAGTTTTTTGGATAGGATTTGGGGGTCATCTGTTTTGTTTTTTCCCCCGGGGTCGATTTAAGCATTTGGAGTAAATTTTGTTGCTCAACGTAAAAAAAAATGCGCTTACCTTTCCCCGTTTGAACTTTTTCCTCCAAGGGGGGGTTTGGGGGAAAAAACCTAAAATTCTTTTGACATTCGGGTCTTTTTTTCCCGCTGAAACAACAAAGGACAATCAGGTTTTCAGATGGACTTCAAATTTTTTTCCTATTCCGTTTTTATTTTTCATATTTTGATTATAAGGGAAGGGGGAAAACCCTAAACCCCAGTGAATGGGGGGAAATTGGGATCTATTTTTTTTTTCTATTTCAAAACAAAAATATGGCGCCCTTTTCACTGGATTTTTTTAAAGGGCAGAGGCTCCACAAATCAAACCCAAAAACCCTCTTAAAAAGGAATAGATGGAAAAAAAGTAATATAACAAGAAGGAATTATACAGTTACTTGTCCAGCCTTAAATATTTGGAATGCTTTTTTCCTCCCCAAACGCTTCTTTAGCTGATGTGCATTTATCTGTCTTTTAAATTTAATTTTCCATAGTTCATAGAAAGATTTTCTTTATTTTTTTCTTTTTTTTCCCCAGAGAAATACAAAAAGCCAAGGAAAACCCCCTGTCCTTTACTGGGGGACATTTGCAAAAAAAACCCTCTAAAGGCATTTGATGAGGAAACACAAAGAGAGCCCAGAAGTTACGGGCCCCAAGAAACCCCCCCGAAAGGGAAAAAGGGATAGAACAATGGATTATCTCAAAAAAAAGGGGAAAATTTTTTATTAAAACACAAGAAAAAAATTAATGTTAGGCGGAGAGAGCAAAAAGGGTCCATGAATTTTTTTAATGTTGCTGGCGAAGGGGGTTTTTAACCTCTGGACAATTTTTTTAAAGAACCAAAAAGAAATGTAGTATTTGAGCATGCCGGGTCCCGGTTTTTTGTAAAATTTATCCCGGGGCCCCCAAAAGCAAGAAAGAAAAAAGGAAAATTATTCTTGACAAAATTCGGAATGAGAAGGGGAAATTTGTGTCGATAAAGAAAAAGTATATATGTTGGGAACAAAATTGGGAGAAAAATTTTCAAAAGGAGAAAAAAAAATTAATAATGAGTGATTTCCCGCATCTTGGGAAAATTTTGATTTTAAAAAACTAGGAAAGAACGAATCAACCTTCTTTCTCTGGAGAGGCCCGGGGAGAAGCGTTGTAACTTTAATAAAATTCGAAAACCCTTTTTCTAAAATTTAACCTTTTGAAAAGGAGGGACAAAAAAAGGGCGGTTTTGAAGCTTTAAATTTTGGGTTTAAAATTAAAAAAGGGTTAAAATTAATTTTTTTTAAAAGGGGAATATAAAAAGCAAAACAAAATGGAAAAAATTTCCGCAGAGTTAGATTTTTTCAAACGTCCTGGATTATAATTGGGATAGTATTTTTTTAAACAGCCAGATTCAATGTAAAGGGCAAAGAGAAAAAATTTTGGAAAACCCCCAAAAAAGCCTTTTGAGAATGAAAAAAAAACTAGGGCAATTTATTACTGAAAAGGGGCCGAATTTGTGAAAATTTTATCAATTTTTTGATTCACATATTTTGTTAGGCTTCGCAATGTCATCGAACCTGGGCCCTTACAATTTTTAATGGGAGGAGGGGGGGGTGCGGGGAGGAAAACCCGGGGGGCAAAAGAGTTGGTTAAAAGGGACAGGAATAAAAATTTTGGGCCCCAGATTCCCAGGTTTTTATGGGGGGTTACCCCAACCCTTGTACAACATGTCCTAAACCCCTTTTGGAAAAAGCTTTTACTTTAGAATATAACGGGCCCTATCAGTCGGAAAAGGGAAAAAGGGCAAGAGTTGGTCCCTGTTTAAAAAACCAAAAATAAAAAAAATTTCACCTTTAAAAAAACCTTGCACAACCCGTAAATTTTTTGATATTTCAGACAACCCATTTTTTTATTTCCAAATACGGAAAATATCCAAAGATAAAGAAAAGGGGGTTAAAATTGCCATCAAATATGTCACTACCCTTGGGTAAAGGGTTTTAGAAAAACCCCCAAGTTTTTTAATACTGAAAAATTCGGGCACCGAGCTTCGAAAATTTTTTTGCCTTACTTGATGTCCCCACAAAAACGAAGAGATTTCCCAAACCGACATATGGGACACAGTGAAAAAATTCAATCAAACCATTTACCCGTGCCCAAATTTGGGCAAAAAACCAGAAAAAAAACAAATTTTGGGTCTTTTTTTGGGTAAAATTTGAAAACTAAACATGGGTTCACGGGGGAAGGAAATTTTAAAACATTGAAACAAATGACTCTGAGTAAAAGGGGAGACTCAAATGAAAATTTTTGGAAAATCCATAGTAACAGCTGAAAATCAAAAGAAAAAATTAAAGGTAAGCGGGGTGCCAAACATTTAAAGTGTTTTTCAAAAAAAAACTAAACCCCAAGGGGAAATTTCAAGAAAAAAAAATCGGAGTTTACATGTAAATGGCCCAGATGAGGATACAGATAGAGCCAATCAAAAAATTTTAAAAATTTTTTGGTCAAAAATGTTTCAGCAAAATTTAAAGGGGGATCTTTAAACCTTTAAAAAGTCTAAAATTTAAATTCGGTTCTTAAAACCCCCACAGGGTTTTTTTCCCCAAAAAGGGAACCCCCTAAAGGGTAAAAAAAAAATTATTTTTGGTAAAACAAAGTTTTTTTAATGAAAAAAAAATATAGAAGGGAAAGACCCTTTTCCCAAAATCGGTGAAATGACAATCATGAATTTGTTTTTGTATTACATTCCCTTTGGTATTGTAATTTTAAATTGACAAAATTTTGGGGGTTTAAAAAAAACGTTTTACTTTATATAGTACAATCTGTTCATCTTGCAATATTTTTTTTTAATATTTTTATAAACCCATTTAATTTGGGGGCTCGGGCTTGAGAGCAAATTTTTTTGTAGAACCATAGTTTCCCAAACCTTTCTTTTTAAAAAGGGATTTGTTTCCGTATTTGACTTCCTGATCCGTAAGTCTTATTTTTATTTTCAAAATCCGTTTTTTTGTAATTTTTTGACTTTTTGGTGGAAAAAAACCCATGTGATCCTAAAAAAATTATTATTGATCCATTTTTTTTAAAACTAACTACACAAACTATTTTTTGTTATTTTTATTATCAATTATTGGGCCCAAGTGAAAAGCATAACCCTCCATTTGGGGTAGCTCTTTAATTTAAATTTAAAGCCTCTAACAAAAATGTTTTTTAAAACAATTAAAAAAAGTTCTTTCGTTTTTTGACCCCGGTATTTTACTCAAACCTTTCATAATTTTTTTGGAGTTTTTGCATAGGTTTAGGGATTTTTCCCCAATCCCTTTGAATATTCTAAACAGTTTTTGATATTTTCACTATTTGTTACAATTTTATTTAAAATTAAAAGAAAAAAATTTTAAAAACCCCACCTTTTTGTTTGGGAAGGGTTATTAAATAAAAAATCAATTCTTATATTGATTAAAGTACAATAAATTTTTTCCCCCTTTTTTAAAATTTATGAAATATAAAAAATTTAAACCCCTTTAAAAACATTTCATCTAATTTAAAAATTTTTTTTTTTTTCAAGCAAGCTTTTGAAGGGTTTTTTAGGTTCAAGAAAAATAAGTATACCCTTTTTTAGGGTGTTTTTTTGTCAAAGTAAAGAATGGGAATTTCCATAATTTTTGGGGTGAAATTTTACTATAACCTTTTATATATACTATTTAAAAGGGACCATTATTTTTGCTGAAAGAAAAAAATATATGCAATCGTCTATTTTTTATCTGAACCCCCTTTTTTTTAAACCCCAAAACGGCCCTCTCAATGATTTCCCCGGTTTTGGTAGTTATGCATTTCTAACCATCTTAAATTTAAATTTTCATTTATTTACAATCGTGCTTCTTGTGTATTGGTCCTTATAAAAAGTTGAGGCAGTTTTTCCCTTTCTTTATTGCCCCGTTCTAATTTTTGATCTCTTTGGGTGGAAAGCCCCATAGCGGGCAGGGAGTAAACAACTGTGCCCTTCAACCCCTTATTCTTTTTTTCCAACATGTTTTCATTTCTTTGTTTTGGGAAAAGGATTACTTTTTTTTTTCCCCTGGCCCCCCCGGGAGTCCTAGCTGGGGGGGGGAAGAAATAAAATTTCATATTTATTTTTTTTGGGAGATGATATTTTTTTCCCTTTAAATCATCTCTCTGTTATGAAATTATTACATTTTTTGGTTATTTTTAATGTATAATTTAAGAAATTTGATTTTTTCCTCTTTTTTGGTTTTTGTTCTTTTTCCCGGGATAAATTTAAAAGGGGTGATCTCAAACTTAGTACTTTGGGTGAAACGCTCTTGGAATCAACATCTGACCCCTATTTTTCCCCATTTTTCCCCTATGTTTTAAACTTTTTTCTTTGGATGCTTAAACTGAAATTCCAAAGAATTTTTTTCCCATCCAATTTTCTTCCTTTTTACGGGCGCTGAATAACCAAAATGTTTAAAGGGCCCCCGAAAAAACCCCTTTAAAAAAACAAAACAACAATCATTTTTGAAAGTGTCTTTTTTAAACGTTTCCCAAAATTTTGCGGTACAAACCCGATAATTGGGGCAACTTTTGGACTAGCCCCTTCATCTCAAATTTTTTAGTGTTAGTAATAGAAATTTAAAAAAGGCGGGATTTTTATTGTTGCGATTCGATAAAGGGGGGGGGGGGGGGGGGGGGGGGGGGTGGGGGGGGGGGGGGGGGGGGGGGGGGGGGGGGGGGGGGGGGGGGGGGGGGGGGGGGGGGGGGGGGGGGGGGGGGTTTTCCCGGCACACATCCCCCCTTTTAAACCCGGGGCAAAATAGCTTTCCCTTATTTTTTTTTTTTAAAAAGTTGGAAAGCTATGTAAACTATCTGAAAAAAACAGGGGGGGGCAGAATAAAAATTTCTTTCTACTAACCCAATTTAAATTTGGGCCTTTTTAGCTTTATGTTCAGCATTTTTGATACCTAATGTAAAATTTCACTAATTTTTTTTTAAAGATATTTTTAAGAGTTGCAATCTTAGAGGTGACTGTCAAAAAAATGAAAACCCTCGGGCATTTAATTTCTTTCCCTTTTTTTTAAACCCCTCTTTCCTTTAAATCAAAATAAAAATTAATTAATAATAAAAAAAAAATGCAGAAAAACGACAGCTTAGAACGGCATAAAGTGCTTAAAATTTTTTTTTTTTGCTTTAAATTTTTTCCCAAACAAATTTTAAAACACTTTTGTTTCACATTTTATGTTTTAAAAAACAAATGAAATTTAAAAGAAAACTTACCACAAAAAAACATTTTGGTTTTGTTATCATTTGGGGGTTTTTTAATCAGTAAAACTTTTTTCTACCCTTTTTTATGTTGCCCCTGTACACATAGCAAACTTAAATTTTTTATTTGGGCCCAAAAAGACAAATGTGATCCCGTAAAATGCCTGTTTTGTGAGGGTTTTTGGGAACTGAAAAAAAAACCTGCAATATGTTTTGTGACTTCTATCGTTTGTATCATTTTTTCGGTAAAATGTAAATGAAATTTTTTAAAACGAGCTTGATGTTCAAAAACCCACAATGGCTCAAACGTGCAGTTTGTAGTAGTTTTAAAAATGGACACAAACAACTTTTGTTACAATTCAGTAACGTACCCCAAATTTAACACAAGGGGAAACTGAAAATGAGACTTTTACAATGACTTTTCACGCCCCCAAATAGGGTTTTTCGAACCCTGGAAACCCGGCGTCAACAACTGTCAAACCACAAACCCAAAAAGCAAGCATTGTGCAATTAAAGTAAAAGAGATTTTTGATTGAAGCCTTTCATTGTGCCCCATCAAAACTCTGCCTATCCACCCAAACCCCCCTTTTTTTCACCCACTGGGGGGGGTTTCCCGACTTCCATAAGGGCAGGGCCCTACCGTTGCGTCTTCAAACCCCCTTTTCCCTGTTTTCCAATTTGGGTTTTTCTGTCTTTGTCTGGGAAATGGGAGGGGGATTACTTTTTTTTTTTTGTCCAGGACCTGGCTGGGAGGGAAACAGTCAAATGTATAGTTCATTTTTGGGGGAGATTATATTTTTCCCTTGTAAATCATCTGTCTGTTTGCTCTTTTTTGTTTTGTTTAAAATTTTAAATTATGCTTTGAAAACCTTTAAATGATCCCTCTTTGTTGGGACCTGGGGTTTTGTGTCTGAATGAAACTTTAGGTGATCTCAAACAAAGAAATTTTGAAGTGGGCTCTTGGAACTACGTTTTCCTTTTTAAAACCCAAATCCCCTTTGCCTTACTTTTTTCTTGTGTGCTCAAATTGATTCCAGAATTTTTTACTATCCCTTTTTCCCTTCCTTTTTACGGCGCTGATATAAAACCTTTAAATGTTTTTGCAAGCGCCGAAAAACCCCTTACAAACAAAAAAAAACCCAAACCCAAGCCCCATTCAGGTATACAACAACAACAAATAAACCCCTCTCGGGTCCCTTTCCTTTTATCTCGTCTTAACCGGGTCGTCGGGTTTCTAAAGGGGGGGACGAAAAAAACCAATGGCCCGGGCAACGGGGAATATTTTTTGCGGTTTTGAGCCCCAAAGGTTATTTTCCCTGAGGGCCCCTTTTCTGGGGGATGGCCCCCCAGGAGTTAAAAAAGTTTGCCCCGGCCACTTCACCTCACACACACGGGGATAAGCTTCGACAAAAAGGGCCATGAACCCTTTAATTTTAAGGACTTACTTTTTTTAAGACAAATGGTGTAGCCCCACTTGAAAATGCACTCTTGGGAAATAAAAACATTAAAAACCATATACGGGGCTCCCTAAAGGGTTTTTTAATGTGGTCCCCCTAAAAACAGGGTTTTTAACCAAAGTCCCCTTTAAAAAGCAACAAAAACCATTTTGAAAAAACCTTGGGGGGAACCGAAAATTTTTTCTATATACCATTGTGATCATCAAACATCAGAATTGTGTTCATAAATCATTGGGGAATCAAACTATACCATTTGAACAAAGATTTAAAAAGTTTAAACAATTTGAAAAAAAACATATTCTTTTCCCAAATTTGGGGCATTTCACAGTGGGCACCTTAATATGGATTTAAAACTTTATATTTTATATAAAATATAAAAAAATATATATATATATAAAATAAATAAAAATATATTATAATATATATAAAAATAAAAATATATAAAATAAAAATCAATCCACTATTAATGTGAACCCCTGTGAAATCACCAATTGGAGGACCCAAACAAAAGGGCTTGTTTTAAAATTTATTAAAATGTTTTAACTTTTTTCAAATAGTTAGTTTTTAGCCCTTCAATGGTTTTGAAAACAATTTTTGAAAGCTTATGATCACAAAAGGGAAAATAGAAAAAAATTTCTCGGGGCCCCCCAAATTTTTTTTAAATAAGTGGGTTTTTGAGCTTTTAAAAAGGGCATTTTTTAAAAACCCTTTTTTAGGGGGACCACATTAAAAAAAACCCCTTTTTGGGAGCCCTATATGTTTTTTTTATGTGAAAACCTAAGAGTGCAATTTTTAAATGACTACCCCCAAATTGGGCTAAAAAAAAGTAAGTCCCCTTTAAAAATTAAGAGCTTCATGGCCATAGTGGGCCCAAGCCTATCCCAGTGTGCGTAGAGTGAAATGGCCGAGCAACCATTTCTAACTCCGGGAAGGTCCCTCCCTCAAAGGGGGGCTAGGGGAAAAAACCTGGGACTCAAACACGGCAAAAAATATTCCCCGTTGCCCGTGCGCCAAATTGGGTTTTTTCAGTCCCCCCACCCCTTTAGAAACCTGACCCACCCAGGTTAAAATCAGAGATAAAAAAAGGGGCCAGCAGAGGGGTTTAAAAAGTTGTTTTTTGTATACCACTGAAAGGACTTGGTTTTGGTTTTGTTTTGTTTTTAAAGGGTTTTTCCCGGGGCTTGCAAACACATTTTTGGGGGGAAACAGCGCCAAATAAAAAGGAAAAAAAAGGGAAGTAAAAAGTTCTAGAACTTTCAATTAAAACACCCAAGAAAAGTAAGGCAAAGGGGGTTTTTTTCAAAAAGGAAAAAAGTAAGATTCCCCCGAGCCCCCTATCCCAAAATACTTAAATTTTTAGATCCCCCAATAAACGTCTCATTTAGAAAACAACAAAGGGGCCCCCAAAAAAGAGGGGTACACTCAAATGTTTCAAAACATAAATAATATGTAAACAAAACAATTTAAAAAGCATAACAACAGATGATTTTACAAGGGAAAAAAAAATAATCTCCCCAAAAAACCCAACAACATTTTTTACTGTTTTCCCTCCCAGCCAGGGCCCGGACAAAACCAAGTAACCCATCCCGAGACCAAAAACCGGGAAAAAAAATTGGGAAAAAAGACATAGGGGGTAGGGAAAACCAACGTACGCCCTGCCCATTTAAGGGGAAATCGGGAACCCCACCCATGAAAAGGATTGATGGGTTTTGGCCCAAAGATTTTTGATGGACACAATGAACGGGTTCAAACAACATCTCACAATTTAACTTGGGGACAATCTTCTTTGGTTTTGTGGTAACGTTTGTCTGACGCCCGAGTTGCCAGGGTTTGAATTCATAATTTTTGGCATGAAAATTTATTGTAAAAATCCCCATTTACAGCTCACTTGTGTTTTAAATTTGGTAGTTTTCTGAATTTTTAACAAAGTTTTTCGGTTCCCCTATAAATGTACTTTCCACTACCCCCCTGCCGTTTAGCTCATTGTGGTTTTAAAGAACATCAAGCTCGTGTAAAATTTTCATTTACATTGACCAAAAATTTAAACAAAAACGAAGAAGTCTACAAATCAAAATTGCAGGTTTATTTTAGTTTTCCAAAAACCCCACAAACATTCATCCCCTGAAACACTAAATCCTTTGGGCAAACCCAAAAAAAAGCATGAAGTTTGTTTTGTGTTCAAGGGAAAATAAAAGGATAGAAACATTTTACTGATAAAAAAACCCCCAAATGGGTAACAAACCAATAGTTTTTGCTGGGAAGTTCTTTAATTGCATTTTTTAAAAAGCAAAAAAATGTGAACAAAAAATTTTAAAAACGTTTTAAAAAAGTTTAATGCAAAAAAAAAAATTTCCCTTAAAAAAACCCTTTTTAAACCGTTCTAAGCTGTCGTTTCTGCATTTTTTTTTTATTATTAATTTTTTATTATTCTGAATTTAAAGGGGGATGAGGGATAAAAAAAAAAGAAAAAAATGCACAGAGTTCATTTCCTTTACAGTCACCTCTAAAGATTGCAACTCTTTAAAATTTCATAAAAGAATGGGAAATTTTAAAAATTTGGGTTTTTAGACAATGCTGAACATAAGCACATTGGCCAATTAAGTTTTGGGGTTTGTAGAAAGACTTTTTATTCTGCCATATCTGAATTTTTTCAGATAGTTTTACATAGCTGCCAAAAATTTTCAAAAATAAAAAAAGGAAAGCTTTATTTGGGGCCCGGGGTGAGGGGGGGATTTGCCGAAGGGCCCCCCGCCCCCCCCCCCCCCCCCCCCCTTTTATTTAATCGCAACAAAAAAAGTCAGCCTTTTTAAAAAACTATTTTAACACAAAAGTTTGAATGACAAGGCCCAGTCCAAAAAGGGTTTCTCCCAAATTTTGGTTTTGTACCAACACATTTTAAACCCTTTTAAAAAAAAAACTTTCCACAATGGGTTGTTTTTTTTGTTTTTTAAGGGTTTTTCGGCGCCCTTTCAACACATTTTGGTTTTATCACGCCATAAAAAGGAAAAAAAATTGGTAGTAAAAAGTTCTAGAATTACAGTTGGGAAACATCCAAGAGAAATAAGACTAGGGGAAATGGGGAAAAAATGGGGTCAGAGGAAAATTCCAAGAAACGAAACACCAAAGTACTTATTTGAGATCACCTATAAATCTTATCCGGACACAAGAAAAAATTCCAAAAAAGAGGAACACACTCAAATGCTTTCATTTTACATTTAAAAAAAAACAAATAAAAGTAAAATACATAAAAGAAGAGATTTTAAAAAGGAAAAAAAAAATCATCTCCCCCAAAAAAATAAATAAAGCATTTACTGCTTCCCCCCAGCTAGGGCCCCGGGGAGGGCCGGAAAAAAAAAATTTAAAACTCATTCCAAGACAAAAACTGAAAAACATGGGTTTGGGAAAAAAGATTAAGGGGGTAGAAGACACGTGTGAAAAACCCTGCCCGCTAGGGGGGCTTTCCACAACGAACAAAAATTTAGAACGGGCAAAATTAAAAAAAGAATTCAACTGCCCCAACTTTGATAAGGACCCAAAACACAAGAAGCACAAATTTTAAAAAAAATGAAAAAACTTTTAAAATGGTTAGAAATGGCCCTAACTACCAAACCCGGGACATCACTTTAGAGGGGGTTTTTGGGTAAAAAATTTGGTTTATTTTTAGTAAAAAGTAAGAAGAAAGACCTAATTAAAAAATTTTTTTTTATAAAAAATAAAAGGTCTTTAAGTATTATATAATATAGTTTTAAATAAAAAAGCACCTCTAAATATTTAAAAAATTCCACCTTTTTTACTTTAAAAAGATAAACACACCAAAAAAGGGGTATACTTTTTTTTCTTGAAAACCCAAACCGTTTCAAAAGCTTTTCTTGAAAAAAAAAAATTAAAATCAATGAAAAAGTTTTTAAAGGGTTAAATTTATATTTTCAAAATTAATAAAGGGAAATAATCATTGTCACTTTAATCCAAAATAAAACAATTGATTTTCTTAAAGGGAAAACCTTCCAATCAAAAAGGTAAAATTTAAAATTTTTTTCTTAATTAAAATAATATTTTTAAAAAAATAGTGAAAGTATCAAACTGTCTTAGAATATTCAAAGTTTTATCGAGGGGTAACATCCCTATCCTATGCAAATCTCCAAAAACATTAAAGAAAGGGGTTTTATTAAAATACAGGGGGCATATAAACAAAAGAACTTTTTTAATTGTTTAAAATCATTTATGATAAAAGGGATAAATTTAAATTTAAAAACTACCCCCAAAGGAGATTATGCCTCCCCTGGACACCAATAATAATGATAAAAATAATAACAACAATAGTAAAAGTAGTAATATAAAAATAATTTGGGTCAAAAAAAAATAATTCATTAGGCCCCACATGGCTTTTTTACCCAAATTTTGTCAAAAATTACAAAATACGGATTTGAACTAAAAAAAAACGCAAAATTTGGGCTCCCGGAAATCAAAACGGGGGGGGGGGGGGGGGAAAAAATCCGTTTTTTAACAGAACGGGTTTGGGAGCTATGGTTCTACAAAGCCTTTTTCTCTCAAACTGGGGGGCAAAAAGAAAGTTCATTTTAAAATAAAAAAGGAAATTGGGAATGATAACAGATTGAAATATATAAAAATAAAACCCTTTTTTGTAAACCCCAAAATATGGCAATAACACTATACAAAACAATGAATGAAAAAAAAACAAAATTTATGATTGTCATTACACCGATTTAACCTCTTTCCCTTTTATATTTAAATTTTTTTCATTAAAAAAACTTTTTCTTTACCAAACTAATTGTGAACCTTCAGGGGTTTTCCCTTTTTTTGAAAATTTCCCGGGGGTGTTTTTAAAAAACAGAAAAATTTCAGCTTTCCCAGGTAATGAACCCCCTTTAACCATGTGCTGAAAAAATCTTTTGCCCAAAATTTTTTTAAAAAATGACTTTACCCTATCTTTACCTCATCTAAACCCTGACATGAAACCCCCGGGTTTTTCTTGAATTCCTCTTGGGGTTTAGTTTGTTTTTTTAAGAACACTTTGCCGGAAATTTTTTCACTCCTGCTTCACCATCAAATATTTTTTCTGATTTGCGCGTTACAGGGTGTTCCAAAATTGCATTTGAGTTTTCTATTCCCAAAAATACAAGTCATTTTTTCAAAAGTTACAATTTCCTTCCCCCTGACCGAAGCTGAGTTATTTAATTACCCCAAAAAAAACCCAAATTTTTGTTAAATTTTTCCCCATTGCAAGTGGACACTGAAAATTTTTGAATTTATTGATTCACTGTTCCAATTTCCCATAGAAACATCCTCCGGGGTTTTTTGGGACCCTCCAAATTTAAGGGAAATAATTTGAAGCTCGTGCCTGAAAATTTTTTAAAAACCAAAACTAAAAAAAAACTGGGGTTTCTCTAAATCCCCTTTTTTAAAGGGTGACATATTTGATGGCAAAAGTAAAACCCCTTACATGTCTTTGGATATTCCGTAAATTTGGGAAAAAAAATTTGGGGGGGCTGAAATTAAACAACATTTTCGCTCCGTGCAATTTCCTTTAAAAGGGTGAAATTTTTGTCTTGGGGAACAACACAGGAAACCCAAAATCTTTCTTCCCCTTTTCCCGACTGATAGGCCAGCTTATACTTTCAATTTAAAGCTTTTTTCCGAGGATCAGTGACATGTTTACAAAACTGGGATCAAAACCCCTAAAACCCCCGAAAACTGCATCAATTTTCCCGCTATTAAAAAACCTTCAAAGATGTGATTTAAAGATGGGGAAAGCAGCCTTGGGCCTTTTTTTCACAACTTTGAAAAAGAGTTTGGAGAACTAAAGAAAATCCCCTCAACTAAAGCTACCCAACTTTTCCCAAATCAAACGTGAATCCCCCCCCCTCCCGTTGGGTGTGAAACTTGGAAAAGCAACACAGGCATTATAAGGGGGTAAGATTTTTGTAAAAAGGTGCAGCGTAAACTACTCGAAAAAAAATGGAGGATAAATAAAAAATGAAGAAGTATGGAAAAAAAACACAGCAGAAACCAAAATGGGGGAGGATATTGGAAGAAGACGAGGGGGGTGGATTTGGCACACGTTAAAAAAAATGAAATCCCAAATATAACAAAGAAGAATTTGGGCCCGGAACCCTCAGGGCAAAATCAAGGGGGAAAGGGCCCCAGGAAAAAGGAGGGAAAAATTAAAAAAGCTGAATAAAAAAGAAGTGGGAAGACCTGGAATGAGTAAAAAAGTTTTGGGCCCGGGTAGAGAAGGGGGAAAAAATGTTTTTCCGTGGCCTATACCCTGACCCAGGGGAAAAAACCATGGGGGTTGAAGATGATGAACAACATCCTTGCCCGGGTTTTCCCCCTCTCCTCGCATTAAAAAATTTGTAAGCCAAACTTTCATTACATTGCGAAGCCTAACAAACCCTAAAGTGAAACAAAAATTTATAATTTAAACCCCACAAAAAACGGACCAAACTCCTTTTAGTAAAAAATTGCCGAAACTTCTTTAAAAACATTCTCTAATGGGGATCTCTTTGGGGTTTTTTCAAAAAAGTTTTTCTTTTCTTCACATTGAACTCTGGCTTTTTAAAAAAATACTATCCCAATTATAAAACCAACAGCTTTGAACAAATCTTCTCTGGGGGATTTTTTCAATTTTGTTTTTTATTATAAATTCCCCCTTTTAAGAAATTTTAAATTAAAAAATTTTTTAATAAAAATCCCAAAAAAAAGCTTCAAGCCTGCTTTCAATGTCCCATCCTCTTTTAAAGTCATTTCAGAAAAGGTTTGCGATAATTTATTAAAGTTAAACCGCTTTTAACCCCCCTCCTTTCCCGAGAAAAAAGGTTAAATTGGGTTTTTTTCCAAATTTTTAAAAACAAATTTTTCCAAAAATGCGTTTAAAAAAAATCATTATAACTTTTCTCTCCTTCTTTTTAAAATTTTTTCTCCCCAATTTTTTTTCCTAAAAAAATACTATACTTTTTTTAGATCGACAAAAAAATTTTCCCCCTTCATCAATTTCCCAAATTTTCAAGAAAAAATTCTCCCCTTTTTTTCTTTTCCCCCCTTTTGGGGGGCCCCGGGATAAAAAATTTTTCAAAACCCCCGTACACAGAGCATGCCAGTACTACATTTTTTTTGTGTTCATAAACCCCCTTTGTCCGGGGGTAAAACCCCTACAGCCACACACATTAAAAACTTCATGTGAAACCCCTTTTGGGTCTCTCAAAGCATAACTATTGAATTGTTTTCTAGTGTTTGAAAAAAAATGCCCTTTTTTTTTGAGGGTAATCCATTGTTCATCCCTTTTTTTTCCTTTTACAGGGTGTTTCATGCCTCTGTAACTCGTCCCTCTTTGGGGTTTCCCCTCAAAAACTCCTTTAAGTTTTTTTTTTGGGAACGGTTTTCCCCAGAAAGGACAGGGGCCCTTGGCTTTTTGGGATTTTTTTCTGGGAAAAAAAAAGAAAAATAAAGCACATCAGCTATGAAAATATGAAAAATAAAACAATAGACAGATCGTATGCCCCTCAGCTAAAATACAGCGATAGAGAGGAATAGCATTTCAAATAAAAAAGGGCCCGGACAAGTAACCGGTTTATAATTCCCCCTTTTTATATACTTTTCCCACCATCCCTTTTCCCTTTTAAGAGGGAGGTTAGTTTGTGGAGACCTCTGCCACATAACAAATCCAGTGAAAAAAACCCCCATTTTTTTGTTTTTAAATAGAAATTTAAAAAGATCAATTTCCCCCCACACAAATGGGGTTTTAAGGGGTTTCCCCTTCTTTTAAAAACAAAAATGAACATAAATCGGAAAAGTAACCACTTGAAGTCTCAAACTGAATACATAGATTGTCCTTTGTTTTTCAGCGAAAATCAGACAGAATCAAAAAAATTTTAGGTTTTTTTCCCCCCCCACCCCTTTTAGGTATCAGTATCACGGAAAGTTTTTTACGTTTTAGCAACAAAATTTTCTCCAAATGCTTTACCACCCAGGGGAAAAAACAAACAAGAATAGACCCAAGTCCCATCCAAAACTAACATTTTTTAAGTTTATTGTAGGCCCTTTGGGCCCAAACGACAAAAATTTTAAATTTACATAAATTTTTACAACAATCAGAAATTAATTTTTATCATTTAGAATAGAAATGCAATGAAGGGAATAACTAATAATAATAAAATAATAATAATAAAAATAAAAATAATAATAACTTAGCGGGAAAAGGGAAAAATTAAAATAGTAACAAAAATAATTTAAAAGACTAAAAAAGTTTCATATCATAAAAAATGACCCTTTTTTTGTCAAAGAGGGGGTGAGAAAACAAACACCGGGTGGCGAACAAAAAGCCGACCTTAACAAAAATCCTCCCCCAAACCCGGGTTTTAGCATCGGCTTTTATTTAAATTTCCCTTTAAAAACTTTCCCCCCAACCCCGCCTGAACGATGCTGAACCCAGACAACTTAAACCTGAAAATTTTTAAAATTTTTTTGGGAAAGAAATAAAGACAAGTATATGCGGAAATTTTTCAAAAACAAACACCCCTGTTTAGATAGAAAAAATTTGAGTTGCCTTTGTTTAAATTTACACAGGTAGTTAGGGAAAAAAAATCTAGGGAAAAAAAGATTTAGCCAAATTTTGTGAACACGCTTTTCACTCGAACAAAAGTTTTTCATCAAATTTAAAACCCCTCAAGTTGTGAGCTGAATTTTAATGACTCAGTTGTCATTAAAGGAAACCCCAAAAATTTTTTTAAAAAAAGAAAAATATTGAAACCGGGAACAAAAGGGTTTGTTTGCACAGCCAAAAATTTTCAAAGTAAAAAATTTTAGTAACCCACAAAAAAAAAAGAAAATGTGCTTTTCTTTTAAAAGCCCCAATTCCCCTCATATACTGTTTTTGGTTGCAAGATTTAAAAAAAAATGTTATCTACTCCCGTTCTCGTTAAGTTTTCCAGCGGTCTGTGAAAAAAAGCCTTAAGCAAACCCTAGAAATTTCAAAGAAACAGTTTTTAAAAATAGATGGGGTTTTAACAAAAAAAACCCTTTAACACTTACAATACAAGCAAATTTTAAATCTATTACCCGACAAAAAAAAACCCCCAAAAAATAAACATTTAAAATTTTTATGCTGGGGTTTTACCGATATCACTACACATTGGGGTTTCAGATTTTAATATGTCCACCCTAACAAATTTGATTTGGCTTGTTTTGGGAAATGGTGCGTATTTTTTCGACGCCACGCCAAAAAAGAAAAAAATTTCAATAACACAAATGCAGCCCCAAGGAGGGGGGGAAGTTTTTTTTTAAAAGGAAAAGGGGAAATTAAAAAATTAAACCCACAAATATCAAAGGAAATAAAGACAAAAAAATGACTCAAACCCCCCTTTCACGTAACCCCGTTGGTTTGCAAGTGTAAAACATTTGGGTTTAAACCCGGTCCCCCGACTTTCCAAAGGGGTTTCAGTCTGTGATGATTGGATGAGCCTGACGAGTTGGGGAAAAAAGCCCTAAATTTTCCAAAAAACAATGTGTACTCAGCATTGGGTTTCCTAAAAGAGTACGTAGAGGAAACAGACCTCGGATCAGCAACAAATCGGGGCCCTGTATATTTTGTGGAAAAAAATGAAAAAGATCAAAAAAAAATTTTTTTCAGTTGACAATAAACATGAAGACCAATTTTTTAATAAACCAACTAAACAAAGGGTGGGTTTAAAAATCAAGTAAAATAAAAAAGAGTTAAAAGGCAACCCTAAATTTTCTAAGTATTTTTAAAATGTTCAACGGCTTTAAAAAATATGAACACCAACCAGGGGTTTTAGTAAACCTTTTTTAAAAACCCAAATCTTTTAAAACCTACACCAGGGCCAACAACTAACCAAAAATTTTTTTTTTAAACACTACATTTTTGGACATAAAACGGTTTTTTCATTGCAACAATATGAACTTCCTAACCTTCAACTGCAAAATAGTAACAAAAAAAGTTATAAACATTCCCCTGCAAGAGAATTTGGAACCCAAAAACGAGATCAAAAGGAAATCCCAAAAAGAAGTTTTTTTAAAATTTTTTTTGGGAAAAAGCATCATTTTCCCCATTTTTTCAAATAAAAAAAAAACGCTTTAAAAAGTGAATGGGTCATCAATAATAAAACCACATTTAAAAAATAACGAGGAAGGTTTAAAATAGTTTTTTGTTTTGGGGAAGTCCACTGCAAAAAAAAATTTTTAAAAAACAAAAAACTGGGGAAACTCCCCGGTGTAAAAAATGTTGCCCCTTTTCCCCGAAATAATTTTAATTTCGCCAAAAAGACGCAGGTCCCTCTTTTGTGGCAAATGGGGTTTTGTCCACCACAAAAAAAATGGTGATTTGGGAAAATTTTGAGCAGGGGGGCCCCCCTTTGGAATTTAAAGCTAAACAAATGTTAAAGATTTTTTTTTTAATGTTTCATACTTAAACCCCAAATGAATCATGTGAAATGGAACTTGTTCTGCATCACTTTTAGGCTCTGATTTTGGGGTCTATATAGAAAAAAAAACAACAAAAAAAAAAATGAAGACTATCTGTGCAAGTTTTTTTCTAAACTCTTTAAAAAAAAAATCATGCCATCTTTTGCTTTAAAAAGGGTTTTTTAAAAATTTTTTTACCTTATAACTATTTTCCTTTTTTTAAAAAAAAGAAAATTAATCCGAAACCTTTTTGGCTTTTTTCTTTTAAAATTTTAAGAACGGCAGAGTTGGGAAGGGAAAGGCGGAAATATAATTCCCGAAACCAAACTTCTATAATCATTCCAATATAGTTTTTTTGTTTTAAAAATTCCCGGGAAAATTCCCCTTAGGGGTATTTGCAAAACCTTGGGGGTCATCGAAAAGTTGGGGTTAACCGAAAATTCCCTTTTCCCGTCCAAATTTCAACATTTTCACATTTAAAGCAACTCCAAACCCCTTTAAAAAATATTCCCTTTGTCCCCCATACAACCCAAATTTATTGAAACAAAAACCCTAAAGGGACCCCGTGTAGATTTTTTTCAAACCCAAAAACACTTGAAACAAGCCGATATCTTTTTCAGATTTGGGAAAAAGTTCAAACTTTTTTTTCAACAATTTTTAAAAATTTTTTCAGAGTTTTTTAAAGATTAGCCTAAAGAGAGACAATAAGTCTCACCAAACCGTTTGGGCACATTTACATTTGGGTTAAACCTAAAACAAAGGATATCGCTAAATCCCTCTTTAAACTGTCATTTATAACCTGTTGTCAAGATTATGAAAACCCGCCCCACCCCTCTTTATTTAATGGGCCCCCATGACGCACAAACCCTTTCTGCAGAGGGCCCCCCCCTCTTTCCCACTCTAACAAGTGGTGAACATATGTACATTAAATCCTGCTCACTCTCGATTCTTCAACCTGTCACGATTTCATCCAGATGAAAATTTTAAACATGATAAATTTTGATTTCTTGAATTTTTCCACTTTTTAAAAAACCGAAGTTTGTTGGGAATTAACCAGGAAATTTTTATAAAAATTTTTCCCTTGCTTTGGAAAAAATTTTGATTAACCGAAAAATTTTCATTAAACGAGTTGCAATTTTTCCCAGTACGTAAAAGTAAATTAAAACCCCCATGTCAAAAAAAAAAAAAAAAAGCAAACTATTGTACCTAAAGTTTTTTCCCTTTTCCCCATCAAAAACATTCTTACCAAAAAACCTCATAGTCACATCAAAAAAGGGTTTGGAATTTACAAACAAAACATTTTTTAGGAAATTTTTTAAAACTCAAAACTCTCGACTGAAGTTACCAAAAAAAAATTTGCATATTCCAAAATTAAACTAAGATTTTGTGATATGGGGAAAAATGTAGCATAAAGCAATGGCCCAAAAAACAGGTTTTTTAAATTTAAATTAAATTTTTTATTTTTTTTTCAAAATCCCCTTCTAGTTTGCCAAAAAAAAATAAAAAACAGAAGTGTTTATTTGGGATAGCGCTAAAAATAAAAGATAGGGGTAAAGTAGTAATAGTAGTAAACCCACAGAACTTACTAGTGGGAACTACAGTCCCCCGAATTCCCCGGGAAATTTTCTGACTCCCCCTTCCAAATGACCCGACTGACAAATGACAATCATCAAACCGGGGTGTGTGTGGGTTTGGTACTTTTGGTTTAAGGGGCCATTTTGGGCCCCCAGCAGGGAAACCGATAAATGGCCTAGTGGCTGGGGCCCGATTTTTTGGGCTTTTGAGGATGGGGGCCTTTAGAAAAAATTTCCCTAGAATTTTTTTTTTTTATGGATGGGTTTTAATTTATTTAGTCTTATTTTTCCCCAGGAAAAATTAAATCTATCGTTTGGTGTAGTTTATTTTAAAAAACAAAAAAAAAATTTTGTATAACCCTTTTTATTATGGAAAAATAGGGGATAATTTAGCTTTTGGGTAAATTTAAAAAATTTGAACTTGGTAAATCAAAATTTCATCGGGACTTTTTTTTTAAAAACTTAAAAATTTTTATAAAAAAAAAAAAAAGGGCAAAGTTGTATACCGCATCCATGAAAACGTTTTTTCCCGTAAAATCCTTTCCAAATCTTTTGCGGTCATTTTAGACCATTTTGAAATCCAAAAGGGGGTTAAAATACCCGGGAAAAGCAACAAAATTTTAGGTCACAAAGTCCGTCATAAAAAAACAAAGGCAAATAGAAGACCATTTGTCCCGCCTTTAAAAATAACACCAAAATTTTTTTTTTGCTTTTCTGATTTTTACAATTTTTGGGATCATTAGAACGTGTTGAAAAAGCACTTTAAAAAAAATAGGTTTTTATTGGGGCCAAACCAATTTAATTTTTTACCAAAGTACCTAGTGTGATGTCTACCCATTTAAAACTTTTAAATTCAACAGTGATTTAAAAAGGAAAAAGGCCAATAACTTACCATTTAAATTTTCTCGGTGTCTCTTCAAGGGTCCTCCCCATCAATTTAAACCCCCCGATGCCATACCTCTAGTTTTGGAACCCAGCAAGTGACGAAAAAATACTTGCTATGAGAGGCTCCTCGGCCCACTCCTTCGCAAGCCGTTTTCATGGTTAAACAGAAAACATTGGGGTTTTTGAAAATAAAAACACAGCGGTTTTATTTAAAAAACTCCCTTTTTTAAAATCAAGGGTAAAAAATTTTGGGATTGCACAAAAAAAACCCCTTTAACATGAACCGGGGCAAATTGACGTTAACCAAAAACAAATTTTGAAATCATTGGGAACAGCAACCCCCTTTAATGGGGGGAAATTTTAAAAGCGGCATCTGACGATTCTAAAAACAATGACAGAAGATGCTCCCCTTTCCCCCACGCGGAAAGGGTTCAACGGGATCAGCATCAAAATGCTACTCAAAAATGGGGTTTTATTTTTGCGTTTTTAAATAAAATTTAAAACGATAACGATAACCACCCACTACGAAATTGCGGAGTGATGAGGTCCCATCCTCTTTTTCGCGAAATTTACTAAACATAAAGTTCAACCCAAAAAAAAGATTTACTATGTTTTTCTTGTCCCTTGTCACCAAGATAAGAAACCCGGGCCCGATTTTGTAAATTTGTTTCTAAAAAAAAAATTAAAATTCGAAAACTTTTTTCCTTTTTTCAGTTCATCAACTTTCCCCACCAAATTTTATATTTGGTTTTCATTACATAAAAAACCAAATAAACTCTAAATTTTAGAGAAAATTCGGAAAGATAAATGCCCCCACTATTGAAAAAATAACGATGAAACACTGGAACCCCCAAATTTTAAAATTTTCAAGGGGGGTCACCTTATTGACCAACGTGAAAATTTAAAGGGATAACTCTTTTTACTGGGGTTTTAACAAATTAAAATTTAAAACAAAATTTACAATTATATAACCTTGGGCGGTTTGGGTTTTACAACCTTTAAACTAAAAAACAGAAAAGTGAATTGCTAGAGGCAAAACAATAGGGGGACCGATTTTGGGCCCCTATTGGGAAATACTGGAAAAAATAATAATAGGGGTACCAAAAATCTCCCCAACCGGAAATTTAAAACATATATATATACAAAAAATTTTATATATATATATATATATATATAAAATATATATATATATCAGGACAACTAAAAGAAAGGACAATCCCAAAGGAATCTTTAGGCAAAAGCTATTGGGGGCCAAAAAAAAAAAATAGAAAATTTACACCCCAAAATTTAAAAGGGGGGGATTTATATATAAATAAATATAAAATATAAAAATTATATATATATAAAATATATATATAAATATATATAAATCAAGGGCAACAAAACGAAAAGGACAATCATATGGAACTTTTAGGCAACCCCTAGTGGGGGGCCACTAAAAAATATATATAAAATAAATATATAAATATATAAATTTTATATAAAATTTAATATACAGAGAGACAGAGAGAGAGAGAAAAAGAAGAAAAGAGACACACAGGGGAAGAAGAGAGAGAGAGAGGGGAGAGAGAGAGAGAGACAGAGAAAGGGGGTGGGGGAAATTTTAAAAAAAAAAATATATAACAAACGGGGTTTCCCCCTTTCTCCAATTTTTTTTACAGTTGGAAGACGAGGCCGTTCCTTGCGTGAGGGCACCCCGGGTTGTCCCAAATGCAAGGGGTTCCCCTCTTGGAAAAGGGGGCTCTGGGACGAACTGGAATCTCTCCTCCTGGCTTTACCAAGGTGTCTGTCCCCCCCGGTCATCTCTATCAAGAACCAGTTTTGAAGGCCCCTTCCCCACTGCCAGTGGGAAACCCCGGGGGGGGTGGGGGAAAATAAAAGGAAAAAAAAAAATTTTCCCTTTTTTAAAAGAGGGGAAAAAAGTTGGGAAAAAAAAAAAAAAATAAAAAGTTGAATTTAAATATAGTATTTCCCCCCTCCACTGAATTTAAAAAAAAAAAACATAAAAGATGTTTCCCTCCCCTCCTTTCAAAGCACTGGGCCCTTTTGTTTTTGCAAGGGGTTGAGAAATTTTTTATTTTATTAAATTCCTTTTTCATTTTTCTTCCTACCTTTCAAACCCTTGCTGCGGAATTAAAAGCTACAAGAAAATCAACAACAAAAGAGTCCAATGGAATTTGGGAAACTTCAATTTAAATCATTCAACAAAGGGTGGCCCACATTTCCCGGGGTTAAAACCCCCTTTTCAACAAAAAAATTAAGAATTCAACAGTAACTGTGTTTTTATTTAATTCCCCTTAAAAATTTCAGAGTGGGGGCTTTCTGTCCCAAAGGAGAAACCCCTTTTTAAACTTTTTAAAAAATCAGTAACTAAATCAACCCAAACAAAGCAAAATCTTTGTTAAAAACCCTTTCCCTTTTTCTTTTTTGACAATAAAAAAATTGGGAAACCCTTTTTAATTTTACAAGAGAAAAAATCGTTCATCAAACCTTTTTTGGAAATTACATAAGACTTTCATGGCCGCCATTTCCCCGGGCCCATTTTTCGGGGACAGGGGGACCTCCTCTGAATGGGGAAAAAGGGACAAACAAAAAACCTTAGTGGGACAACGTTGATACCCACATCATGGTTAAAAATTACAAAATCACTACAACAGGACACAAGGAAAATTTTATTCTCACACATCATTCTTCCGCATTCCCTTATATGGGAATATAAAAACAAAAATGAAAGGTCAAAATCTAAGGGGAAAACTGGTGTAAACAGAAATAAACCATTCATAAATTATTGAAGCAATGCTTTTTTTTAAAAGACAAAAAAAAAAAAAAAATAAAAATAAAAAATAAAAAAGAGATATCCCCCCAAAAAAACTTTCACAAATTTTAAAAACCCACTTTTATTTTTTTCTTTTTTGGTGGGGGGGGGGGAAAAATTAACAAACTTTGCACCATTTCAGAGCCCAACTGAAGGAAAAATGACACACACAAGGGAAAATAAAAAGAGGGTTTTGGGCTCAGCGCATTCAAACCCAAAAACTGTTTTATTACAAAACCCGTTAAAAGGAATATCATATGTTTTAACTTGAGATTGACATGAATAAAGTACACACAACATTCCCAAATATTTCCCTTACAAAAGGCCACAAGCCAGGACCCGGGGAAAAAACACAACTACTCTAGGACAATTATAGCCACAAAGATAAAAAAATCCCCCCGGGCCCCCTGATCTTCCTTTTCCGATCAAAATCTTGGAAAAGTTTATTTTGAAAAAATTTTCTCATCTTAAAAATAATTGTCATGAAAACAAATTTCAGTCAGCTTATAGGCAACATCATTTGAGAGTAACCGTACTTGTTAGGGTTGCTCGTTGCTGGGCAGATGTGACATCAGACCATTGAATCCTACTGATAAAAGTGATAGAAGACTCTACCAGCAGCTCTCACCAACTGCCTAAAACAACACAAAAATGGTAACAATATACAACAGAAATATGATGCACAAGTCAATGGTCTATGTCAAGGTGTTTCTCCATTGCCATTTACTCACTGGGAACACCGGCTTGTGACTATCAGGCTGGATGGAGGGTGCTTGGAAATTGGAGGAGTCTCTGCCTTTAGTCTGGCAAAGAGGGAACCACGGCCTAAGGAGGGAAGTGGAGCGGTTGGTGTCGCTACTGCTGGTGTTTTCCTACAATATGGGAAAATAGTAGAGATGTTGTGATATAAAACCCAAACAGTTAATGAGATAGAAATACACACATCTACCAACCTGGCATTATCAATGAAAATAATAGTAATAGTAGCCATTTTAAACTAACTTTAAATGACAATTGGTTTTCAACAGGATGAAATAACGAGTAGAAAGTTAAAAATATGAGCCCTTGTGACAAACTACTTGTCCCATCAACAAGTTCTACTCATCAAGGGTGTTCTTGTCAACTGTGAATGGAACCAAAAACACAACCCAATTCTACCCTTTGAGCTTAATCAAACTCACACGAAACTCGGAACCACAATGGGTGTGCAAGAGATGAAATTATGACTAAAAATCTATCCATAATTGGGGGAAAATCTCAAGCATCTCAATGCAAACAACTCATGCGTCAGGCAGGTCAAATCAATTATATCAGTGTTATATGAAATGTATTTGATGATATTGTGTTATAAAACCAAGAATGAAATGTATTATGATGATATTGGTGTTATAAAACCAAGAATGAAATGTATTTGATGGTATTGGTGTTATAAAACCAAGAATGAAATGTATTTGGATGAATTGGTGTTATAAAACCAAGAATGAAATGTATTTGATGATATTGGGTTATAAAACCAAGAATGAAATGTATTTGATGGTATGGTGTTATAAAACCAAGAATGAAAATGTATTTGATGGTATTGGTGTTATAAAACCAAGAATGAAATGTATTTGATGGTAATTGGTGTTATAAAACCAAGAATGAAATGTATTTGATGGTATTGGTGTTATAAAACCAAGAATGAAATGTTATTTGAGGTATTGGTGTTATAAAACCAAGAATGAATGTATTTGATGGTATTGGTGTTATAAAACCAAGAATGAAATGTATTTGATGGTATTGGGTTATAAAACCAAGAATGAAATGTATTTGATGGTATTGGTGTTATAAAACCAAGAATGAAATGTATTTGATGGATACGGTGTTATAAAACCAAGAATGAAATGTATTTGATGGTATTGGTGTTATAAAACCAAGAATGAAATGTATTTGATGTATTGGTGTTATAAAACCAAGAATGAAATGTATTTGATGATATCGTGTTATAAAACCAAGAATGAGGTGCTGTATTGGGGAACAGGAAGTGGAAAAGTGAAACAGATTTGAAGTTGGGGATGCCTCTATTCAAATTGTTGACAAAGTGAAAAACCTTGGCACATTCTTAGACTCTGGACTGTCGATGGAGCATCAGGTTAATAATTTGCTTAGATCTCTCTTTTTCCAACTAAAAAAGATTGCTTCCATTAGACGGTTCATATCTGAGATGTGACCAAGCACCTGGTTGTGTCCCTCGTACTATCGAAATTGGATTATTGTAATGCCTGTTGTTTGGCGTTTCGCAATACAAGCTGAAACGTCTTCAGATTGTCCAAAACAGCGCTGCCAGACTAGTATTTATGAAGCGTAGGTGCGACTCTGCCGGACCTCTACTTCATGACCTGCATTGGCTGCCTGTTGAGAAAAGAATTAAAATTTAAAGCTGTGTTTTAGTGTATCGTGTCTTGAAGGTACTGCCCCCTTTCCCACCTTTCAGAACAATTTAAAATATTCAAAAACCCCCCCCCCCTTTCGTTT